>NC_088235.1:111415392-111505392 GCF_036934945.1 Oncorhynchus masou masou
TTCACCATGTAGCTTCATGTGTAGCTTCATCTTGTAGCTTCGACATGTAGTGTTACCTTGTAGCTTCACCATGTAGCTTCAACATGTAGCTTCACCTTGCAGCTTCACCATGTAGCTTCACCATGTAGCTTCACCATGTACGTTCACCATGTAGCTTCACCATGTAGCTTCACCATGTCAAATCAAATTTCAAATCAAATCAAATTTTATTTGTCACATACACATGGTTAGCAGATGTTAATGCGAGTGTAGCGAAATGCTTGTACGTTCACCATGTAGCTTCACCATGTAGCTACAAAATTTAGCTTCACCATGTAGCTTCACCATGAAGCTTCACCTTGTAGCTTTACCATGTAGCTTTACCATGTAGCTTCACCATGTAGCTTCACCATGTACGTTCATATGTAGCTTCACCAAGTAGCTTCACCTTGTAGCTTTACCATGTAGCTCTACCATGTAGCTTCACCATGTAGCTTTACCATGTAGCTTTACCATGTAGTTTCACCATGTACGTTCACCATGTAGCTTCACCAAGTAGCTTCACCTTGTAGCTTTACCATGTAGCTTTACCATGTATGTTCACCATGTAGCTTCACCATGTAGCTTCACCTTGTAGCTTTACCATGTAGCTTCACCATGTAGCTTCACCATGTACGTTCACCATGTAGCTTCACCAAGTAGCTTCACCTTGTAGCTTTACCATGTAGCTCCTCCATGTAGCTTCACCATGTAGCTTCACCATGTAGCTTCACCATGTACGTTCACCATGTAGCTTCACCATGTAGCTTCACCATGTACGTTCACCATGTAGCTTCACCATGTAGCTTCACCATGTCAAATCAAATTTCAAATCAAATCAAATTTTATTTGTCACATACACATGGTTAGCAGATGTTAATGCGAGTGTAGCGAAATGCTTGTACGTTCACCATGTAGCTTCACCATGTAGCTACAAAATTTAGCTTCACCATGTAGCTTCACCATGTAGCTTCACCTTGTAGCTTTACCATGTAGCTTCACCATGTAGCTTCACCATGTACGTTCATATGTAGCTTCACCAAGTAGCTTCACCTTGTAGCTTTACCATGTAGCTCTACCATGTAGCTTCACCATGTAGCTTTACCATGTAGCTTTACCATGTAGCTTCACCATGTACGTTCACCATGTAGCTTCACCAAGTAGCTTCACCTTGTAGCTTTACCATGTAGCTTCACCATGTAGCTTTACCATGTATGTTCACCATGTAGCTTCACCATGTAGCTTCACCTTGTAGCTCTACCATGTAGCTTCACCATGTAGCTTTACCATGTAGCTTTACCATGTAGCTTCACCATGTACGTTCACCATGTAGCTTCACCAAGTAGCTTCACCTTGTAGCTTTACCATGTAGCTTCACCATGTAGCTTTACCATGTATGTTCACCATGTAGCTTCACCATGTAGCTTCACCTTGTAGCTTTACCATGTAGCTTCACCATGTAGCTTCACCATGTACGTTCACCATGTAGCTTCACCAAGTAGCTTCACCTTGTAGCTTTACCATGTAGCTACACAATGTAGCTTCACCATGTACGTTCACCATGTAGCTTCACCATGTAGCTTCACCTTGTAGCTTTACCATGTAGCTCTACCTTGTAGCTTCACCATGTAGCTTCGCCATGTAGCTTCACCATGTAGCTTCACCATGTAGCTTCACCTTATAGCTTTACCATGTAGCTTTACCATGTAGCTTCACCATGTAGCTTCACCATGTACGTTCACCATGTAGCTTCACCATGTAGCTTCACCTTGTAGCTTTACCATGTAGCTCTACCTTGTAGCTTCACCATGTAGCTTCACCTTGTAGCTTTACCATGTAGTTTCACCATGTAGCTTTACCATGTAGCTTCACCATGTAGCTTTACCATGTAGCTCTACCTTGTAGCTTCACCATGTAGCTTCACCTTGTAGCTTTACTATATAAAGTGACCTAATATTACAGTTAGCCCCTGGGCAGAATATTTAATATCCTACATGACAAATAAAGTTCAACAGAAGAACTTGAAATACAAGTTATTTAAACCTTGTAATAATTAATTTTATATTTTGAATTGGCTCCTATCCATATAATTGAACTGTTTTGCTTAATTGGCAAAAAAATATTTATATGAAAAGGAGACGGAATACCAGTTGTGTAAAGTATTTAAGTAAAAATACTATGAAGTACTACTTAAGTATTTTTGGGGTATCTGTATTTTTACTTCACTACATTCCTAATGAAAATAATGTACTTTTTACTCCATACATTTTCACTGACACCCAAAAGTACTCATTTTGACAGGAAAATGGTCCAATTCACACAAAAAGGGAACATCCCTGGTCATCCCTACAGCCTCTGATCTGGTGGACTCACTAAATAGAGAACATCCCTGGTCATCCCTACAGCCTCTGATCTGGTGGACTCACTAAATAGAGAACATCCCTGGTCATCCCTACAGTCTCTGATCTGGTGGACTCACTAAATAGAGAACATCCCTGGTCATCCCTACAGTCTCTGATCTGGTGGACTCACTAAATAGTGAACATCCCTGGTCATCCCTACAGCCTCTGATCTGGTGGACTCACTAAATAGAGAACATCCCTGGTCATCCCTACAGCCTCTGATCTGGTGGACTCACTAAATAGAGAACATCCCTGGTCATCCCTACAGCCTCTGATCTGGAGGACTCACTAAACAGAGAACATCCCTGGTCATCCCTACAGCCTCTTATCTGGAGGACTCACTAAACAAAGAACATCCCTGGTCATCCCTACAGCCTCTGATCTGGCGGACTCACTAAACAGAGAACATCCCTGGTCATCCCTACAGTCTCTGATCTGGCGGACTTACTAAGCAGAGAACATCCCTGGTCATCCCTACAGCCTCTGATCTGGAGGACTCACTAAACAGAGAACATCCCTGGTCATCCCTACAGCCTCTGATCTGGCGGACTCACTAAACAGAACATCCCTGGTCATCCCTACAGCCTCTGATCTGGAGGACTCACTAAACAGAACATCCCTGGTCATCCCTACAGCCTCTGATCTGGCGTGCCCCTGGCTATCCACCAATAAATAAATACAATGAAAATTGTGCCATCTGCTTAATATACTGAATTTGAAATGGTTTATATACATACTTCTGAAGATTCAGTACATTTTAGCAATTTACTTTTGATACTTGTGTATATTTTAAACCAAATACTTTTAGACTTTTACTATTAAGCTATCTTTACTTTTACTCAAGTATGACAATTAAGTGCGTTTTTCCACCACTGCGGAATTGTGACTGACCTGCACAGGTAGGAAAGTGTCCAGACGACTATGTGCTGATTGACCCGTTTAGGCTAGTTTTGAATGTTGTGGAAGCTAAATTCTAATCAATCATCAGAACCCTCCAGGCCTCAGGCTTATAGCTAATGGGTTACTGACTCACCTTCTACCATCAATGCCTCAGGGTTACTGACTCACCACTCCAGGCTTATGGCTAAGGGATTCCTGACTCCACTTTCTACCCTTTAGGCCTCAGGGTTACTGACTCCCCTTCAGGGTTATTGCTAATAGGTTACTGACTCCCATTCTACCCTTTAGGCCTCAGGGTTACTGACTCCCCTTCTACCCTCCAGGCTTCAGGGTTACTGACTCCCCTTCAGGGTTAATGCTAATAGGTTACTGACTCCCCTTCTAACCTCCAGGCTTCAGGGTTACTGACTCCCCTTCAGGGTTAATGCTAATAGGTTACTGACTCCCCTTCTACCCTCCAGGCTTCAGGGTTCCTGACTCCCCTTCAGGGTTAATGCTAATAGGTTACTGACTCCCCTTCTACCCTCCAGGCTTCAGGGTTCCTGACTCCCCTTCAGGGTTAATGCTAATAGGTTACTGACTCCCCTTCTACCCTCCAGGCTTCAGGGTTCCTGACTCCCCTTCAGGGTTATTGCTAATGGGTTACTGACTCCCCTTCTACCCTCCAGGCTTCAGGGTTCCTGACTCCCCTTCAGGGTTATTGCTAATGGGTTACTGACTCCCCTTCTACCCTCCAGGCTTCAGGGTTCCTGACTCCCCTTCAGGGTTAATGCTAATAGGTTACTGACTCCCCTTCTACCCTCCAGGCTTCAGGGTTCCTGACTCTTCTTCTAACCTCCAGGCTTCAGGGTTCCTGACTCCCCTTCTACCCTCCAGGCTTCAGGGTTCCTGACTCCCCTTCTACCCTCCAGACTTCAGGGTTCCTGACTCTTCTTCTACCCTCCAGGCTTCAGGGTTCCTGACTCCCCTTCCACCCTCCTGGCTTCAGGTTTCCTGACTCCCCTTCAGGGTTAATGCTAATAGGTTACTGACTCCCCTTCCACCCTCCAGGCTTCAGGGTTCCTGACTCCTCTTCTACCCTCCAGGCTTCAGGGTTCTTGACTCCCCTACCCTCCAGGCTTTAGGGTTCCTGACTCCCCTTCCACCCTCCAGGTTTTAGAGTTCCTGACTCCCATTCAGGTTTATTGCTAATAGGTTACTGTCTCCCCTTCAGGGTTATTGCTAATGGGTTACTGTCTCCCCTTCTAACCTCCAGGCTTCAGGGTTCGTGACTCCCCTTCTACCCTCCAGGCTTCAGGGTTCCTGACTCCCCTTCTACCCTCCAGGCTTCAAGGTTCCTGACTCCCCTTCTACCCTCCAGGCTTCAGGGTTCCTGACTCCCCTTCTACCCTCCAGGCTTCAGGGTTCCTGACTCCCCTTCTACCCTCCAGACTTCAGGGTTCCTGACTCCCCTTCTACCCTCCAGGCTTCAGGGTTCCTGACTCTTCTTCTACCCTCCAGGCTTCAGGGTTCCTGACTCCCCTTCCACCCTCCTGGCTTCAGGTTTCCTGACTCCCCTTCAGGGTTAATGCTAATAGGTTACTGACTCCCCTTCTACCCTCCAGGCTTCAGGGTTCCTGACTCCCCTTCAGGGTTAATGCTAATAGGTTACTGACTCCCCTTCTACCCTCCAGGCTTCAGGGTTCCTGACTCCCCTTCTACCCTCCAGACTTCAGGGTTCCTGACTCCCCTTCTACCCACCAGGCTTCAGGGTTCCTGACTCCCCTTCTACCCTCCAGGCTTCAGGGTTCCTGACTCCCCTTAAGGGTTAATGCTAATAGGTTACTGACTCCCCTTCTACCCTCCAGGCTTCAGGGTTCCTGACTCCCCTTAAGGGTTAATGCTAATAGGTTACTGACTCCCCTTCTACCCTCCAGGCTTCAGGGTTCCTGACTCCCCATCTATCCTCCATGCTTCAGGGTTCCTGACTCCCCTTCTACCCTCCAGGCTTCAGGGTTCCTGACTCCCCTTCAGGGTTATTGCTAATGTGTTACTGTCTCCCCTTCTACCCTCCAGGCTTCAGGGTTCCTGACTCCCCTTCTACCCACCAGGCTTCAGTGTTCCTGACTCCCCTTCCCTCCAGGTTTTAGGTTCCTGACTCCCCCTTCAGGCTTCAGGGTTCCTGACTCCCCTTCTACCCTCCAGGCTTCAGGGTTCCTGACTCCCCTTCTACCCTCCAGGCTTCAGGGTTACTGACTCCCCTTCTACCCCTGTGTTATACTCACAGACAATATTTTGATAGTTTTGGAAACTTTAGAGTGTTTTCTATCCCGATCTGACAATTATATGCATATTCTGGATTCTAGGCCTGATAAATAGACAGTTTCATTTGGGTACGTTTTTCATCCAAACATCAAAATACTTCCCCCTACACTCAAGAGGATAAAAAACGTTTGACATGTTTCTACGAACATTACAGATACTATTTGGAATTTTCATCTGCGATGTCGTGACCGCTCGAGCCTGTGGATTTCTGAACATAACGCTCCAATGGAGGTATTTTGGATATAAAAATAATCTTTATGGAACAAAAGGAACATTGTGTAATTGGGAGTCTCGTGAGTGAAAACATCCGAAGATCATCAAAGGTAAGCAATTCATTTTATTGCTTTTCTGACTTTTGTGACCAATCTACTTGGCTGTTAACTGTTTGTAATATTTTGTCTACTGAGAGAGATGTCCTTACATAAACGCTTATATTGCACTTGTGATTTCATGAAAATGTAATATTTTTAGTAATTTAATTTGAAACTCTGCAATTCAGGGGATGTTGATGAAAATGATCCCGCTAATGACCGCGTACACTGTGACCAGCCCGCCACAGGATTCGCTGGTGCGCGATGAGACAAGGATATCCCTACCGGCCAAATCCACCAAAACCTGGATGACGCTAGGCCAAGTGTGCGTTGCCCCACAGACCTCCCGGTCGCGACAGAGTCTGGGTGCGAACCCAGAGTGTCTGGTGGCACAGCTAGCGCTGCAATGCAGTGCCCTAGACCACTGCACCACCCGGGAGGCCCTTATTATAGACAGACTTCTCCCCATCTTCGCCACTACTGCATCAATATGTTTTGACTATAACAGTTTACAATCTAGTGTTACTCCAAGCAGTTTAGTAATCTCAACTTGCACAATTTCCTTGCCACCCACTCTGAAACTAACTGCAGCTCTTTGTTGAGAGTTGCAGTCATTTCAGTCACTGTAGCAGCTGACGACGTGTATAGTGCTGAGTCATCCGGATACATAGAAACTCTGGCTTTACTCAAAGTCAGTGGCATGTTGTTAGAAAAAATTGGTAAGTGCAAGGGGCCTAAACAGTCACCCTGGGGAGTTCCAAATTCTAATTGGACTATAGGCTTCCATTAAAGAACACCCTCTGTGTTCTGTTAGACAAGTAACTCTTTGTCCACATTATAGCCATAACACATATGTTTTTCCAGCAGAAGACTATGATCTATAATGTCAAAAGCTGCACTGAAGTCCAAAAAGACAGCCCCACAATCATTTTATTATCAATTTCTCTCAGCCAATCATCAGTCATTTGTGTAAGTGCTGTGCTTGTTGAGTGTCCTTCCCTGTAAGCATTCTGGAATTCTGTTGTCAATTTGAATACTCTAAAATAGCATTGTATCTGATCAAACACAACTTTTTCCAGAGGTTTACTGAGGGTTGGTAACAGGCTGATTGGTCGGCCATTTGAGCCAGTAAAGGGGGCTTTACTATTCTCAGGTAGCGGAATGACTTTAGCTTCCCTCCAGGCCTGAGGGCACACACTCTCAAGTAGGCTTAAATGTAATATATGGCAAATAGGAATGGCAATATCGTCTGCTATTATCCTCAATTTTCTATCTAGATTGTCAGACCCTGGTGGCTTGTTATTGTTGATAGACAAAATAAATTCACCTCTTCCACACTGACTTTACAGAATTCAAAAGTACAATTCTTGTCTTTCATAATTTGTTCTGATATACTTGGATGTGTAGTGTCAGCGTTTGTTGCTGGCATGTCATCCCTAAGTTTGCTTATCTTGCCAAGGAAAAAGTAATTAAAGTAGTTTGCAATATCAGTGGTCTTTCTGATGAATGAGCCATTTAAATGAAGGAGCCGAGTTGGCTTTTTTTACCCCAAATTTAATTTAAGGTGACCCAATTTTTTATATAATTTAACTTTGTTTCATAGTGTAGTTTATTTTTCTTTAGTTTAGTCACATGATTTCTTAATTTGCAGTACGTTTGCCAATCAGTTGGGCTACCAGACTTAATTGCCATACTTTTTGCCTCATCCCTCTCAACCATACAGTTTTTCAATTCCACATCAATCGAAGGCAATTTAAGAGTTTTTATTTTCTTACACTATCATCAAGGCAGGTCCTACAGGCCCTAGTTTTGTCGCACCTTGACTACTGTTCAGTCATGTGGTCAGGTGCCACAAAAAAGGACTTAGGAAAATTGCAATTGGCTCAAATCAAACTTTTTTTTCACATACACATGGTTAGCAGATGTTAATGCGAGTGTAGAGAAATGCTTGTACTTCTGGTTCCGAATATGCAATAATATCTAACAAGTAATCTAACCAAACAATTTCATAATAACTACCTTATACACACGTGTAAAGGAATGAATAAGAATATGTACATAAAACTATATGAATAAGTGATGGCCGAACGGCAAAGGCAAGATGCAGTAGATGGTATAGAGTACAGTATATACATATGAGATGAGTAATGTAGGGTATGTAAACATTATATGGTGTAGGTGTCCTGGAGGGCAGGTAGTTTGCCCCGAGGGGATGCGTTGCACAGACATCACTACCCTCTGGAGAGCCTTACGGTTGTGGGCGGAGCAGTTGCGTACCAGCCAGTGATCTGTAAAAGTTTGTGAGTGTTTTTGGTGACAAGCCAAATTTCTTCAGCCTCCTGAGGTTGAAGAGACGCTGCTGCGCCTTCTTCACCACGCTGTCTGTGTGGGTGGACCATTTCAGTTTGTCCGTGATGTGTACGCCGAGGAACTTAAAACTTTCCACCTTCTCCACTACTATCCCGTCAATGTGGAAAGGTGGCTGCTCCCTCTGCTGTTTCCTGAAGTCCATGATCATCTCCTTTGTTTTGTTGACGTTGAGTGTGAGGATATGTTCCTGATACCACACTCCGAGGGCCCTCACCTCCTCCCTGTAGGCCCGTCTCGTCATTGTTGGTAATCAAGCCTACCACTGTAGTGTCGTCTGCAAACTTGATGATTGAGTTGGAGGTGTGCAGGAAGTCCAGGACCCAGTTGCACAGGGTGGGGTTGAGACCCAGGGTTTCGAGCTTAATGACGAGTTTGGAGGGTACATTGGTGTTAAATGCTGAGCTGTAGTTGATGAACAGCATTCTTACATAGGTATTCCTATTGTTCAGATGGGTTAGGGCAGTGTGCAGTGTGAATGCGATTGCATCATCTGTGGACCTATTGGGGCGGTAATCAAATTGTAGTGGGTCTAGGGTGTCAGGTAGGGTGGAGGTGATATGGTCCTTGACTAGTGTCTCAAAGGACTTCATGATGACGGAAGTGAGTGGTAGTTGTTTAGCTCAGTTACCTTAGCTTTCTTGGGGAACGGGACCCTGCCACATACCTCTCGTGTCTGAGCCGTTGAATTGCAACTCTACTTTGTCTCTATACTGACGCTTAGCTTGTTTGATTACCTTGCGGAGGGAATAGCTACACTGTTTGTATTCGGTCAGGTCACCTTGCCATGATTAAAAGTAATGGTTTGCGCTTTCAGTCTTGAATGATGCCATCAATCCACGGTTTCTGGTTGGGGAATGGCGCTGTG
Source organism: Oncorhynchus masou masou (assembly GCF_036934945.1). Taxonomy (NCBI): domain Eukaryota; kingdom Metazoa; phylum Chordata; class Actinopteri; order Salmoniformes; family Salmonidae; genus Oncorhynchus; species Oncorhynchus masou. The sequence continues at coordinate 111,424,563 of NC_088235.1, forward strand.
GGTACAACATCACCGATGCACTTGCTAATAAACTCGCTCACCGAATCAGCGTATTCATCAATGTTGTTGTTGTTCGACGCTATGCGGAACATATCCCAGTCCACGTGATTGAAGCAATGTTGAAGCGTGGAATCCAGCATTGAACAGACCTGAGCGCGGGTGCTTCTTGTTTTAGTTTCTGTCTATAGGCTGGAAGCAACAAAATGTAGTCGTGGTCAGCTTTTCCGAAAGGAGTGCGGGGGAGGGCCTTATATGCATCGCGGAAGTTAGAATAACAATGATCCAGGGTTTTGCCAGCCCGGGTCGCACAATCGATATGCTGATCAAATTTCGGGAGCCTTGTTTTCAGATTAGCCATGTTAAAATTCCCAGCTACAATAAATGCAACCTCAGGATAGGTGGCTGTACCGAGTGAGCCATGTTTCCGTGAAACGTTACAGTCTCTGATGTCTCTCTGGAAGGCAACCCTTGCTCGGATTTGGTCTACCTTGTTGTCAGGAGACTGGACATTGGCGAGTAGTATACTCGGGAGCGGTGAGCGATGTGCCCGTCTACGGAGCCTGACCAGAAGGCCGCTCCGTCTGCCCCTTCTGTTGCGCCGTTGTTTTGGGTCGCCAGCTGGGATCAGATCCATTGTCCTTGGTGGTTGGCACAAACAGAGGATACACTTCTGGAAAGTCGTATTCCTGGTCGTAATGTTGGTGAGTTGACGTTGCTCTTATATCCAATAGCTCCTCCCGACTGTATGTAATAAAACCTAAGATTTCCCTTTTTTTTTTAATTTCACCTTTAGTTAACCAGGTAGGCTAGTTGAGAACAAGTTCTCATTTGCAACTGCGACCTGGCCAAGATAAAGCATAGCAGTGTGAACAGACAACACAGTTACACATGGAGTAAACAATTAACAAGTCAATAACACAGTAGAAAAAAAAGTCTATATACATTGTGTGCAAAAGGCATGAGGAGGTAGGCGAATAATTACAATTTAGCAGATTAACACTGGAGTGATAAATGATCAGATGGTCATGTACAGGTAGAGATATTGGTGTGCAAAAAAGCAGAAAAGTAAATAAATATAAACAGTATGGGGAGGAGGTAGGTAAAATTGGGTGGGCTATTTACCGATAGACTATGTACAGCTGCAGCGATCGGTTAGCTGCTCAGATAGCAGGGTAACAATAAAAGAAATATCACATAAAAACTACAAAATATTGCATAGTTTCCTCGGAACACGAAGCGAGATGGCCACCTCTGTCGGCGCCGGAATAGATTGCAGCAAGGCTGGCCCTTGGATGTACCCAGAGAGCTAATATTAATAATATGCATGTCAATCTCTCCTGGCTGAAAGTGGAGGAGAGATTGACTTCATCACTACTTTTAATTATGAGAGGTATTGACATGTTGAATGCACCGAGCTGTCTGTCTAAACTACTGGCACACAGCTCGGACACCCATGCATACCTCACAAGACATGCCACAAAGGTCTCTTCACAGTCCCCAAGTCCAGAACAGACTATGGGAGGCACAAAGTACTACATAGAGCCATGACTACTTGGAACTCAATTCCACATCAGGTAACTGACGCAAGCAGTAAAATTTCATTTAAAAAGCAGATTAAAAAACACCTTATGGAACAGTGGGAATTGTGAAGCCAACATTTGCAAAGACACACACACACACACACACACACACACACACACACACACACACACACACACACACACACACACACACACACACACACACACACACACGATAACATACGCACTATACGTGCACATGGATTAGTAATGTAGATATGAGGTAGTGGTGGAGTAGGGGCCCGAGGGCACACAGTGTGTTGTGAAGTCTGTGAATGTATTGTAATGTTTTAAAATTGTATAAATTGCCTTAATTTTGCTGGATCCCAATAAGAGTAGGTGCTGCTTTGGCAGGAACTAATGGGGATGCATAATAAATACAAATACAAAAAATATGATACAACTAGTGACTGAGTCCGTATGGCTTAAACCATATGATACAACTAGTAACTTAGTCCATAAGGCTTAAACCATATGATACAACTAGTGACTTAGTCCACATGGCTTAAACCATATGATACAACTAGTGACTTAGTCCATATGGCTTAAACCATATGATACAACTAGTGACTTAGTCCATATGGCTTAAACCATATGATACAACTAGTGACTTAGTCCATATGGCTTAAACCATATGATACAACTAGTGATTGATTCCTTATGGCGTAAACCATATGATACAACTAGTGACTTAGTCCATATGGCGTAAACCATATGATACAACTAGTGATTGATTCCTTATGGCGTAAACCATATGATACAACTAGTGACTTAGTCCATATGGCTTAAACCATATGATACAACTAGTGACTTAGTCCATATGGCGTAAACCATATGATACAACTAGTGATTGATTCCTTATGGCGTAAACCATATGATACAACTAGTGACTTAGTCCATATGGCGTAAACCATATGATACAACTAGTGATTGATTCCTTATGGCGTAAACCATATGATACAACTAGTGACTTAGTCCATATGGCTTAAACCATATGATACAACTAGTGACTTAGTCCATATGGCGTAAACCATATGATACAACTAGTGATTGATTCCTTATGGCGTAAACCATATGATACAACTAGTGACTTAGTCCATATGGCGTAAACCATATGATACAACTAGTGATTGATTCCTTATGGCGTAAACCATATGATACAACTAGTGATTGATTCCTTATGGCTTAAACCATATGATACAACTGGAAAACAATGCTTTTTGATGCTCTTTCAACATGCACTTAATCTCTGCTTCTCCACACACCCGAGAGTACTGGATAGGCCTAGCATAAATTTGAATGTATTTTAATTCTTAAAGGCCATGCTTAATTTTTACCTCTCCCCCAAACACAGCACTCATTGTATAAATATGTATCAGTCTGATACAGTTTGTCACTTTTTGTTGTGCTATTTTCGGGCATTGTAAATGAAATACATGATCGATGAAATACTGCCGCACACACACCATAAACACATTGTCCATGATTGACATAGAAACAGGTGAATACGTTTTGGAACGCTGAGCCATTTGACTGACGGCTGTGTGTTGTTCCATTCGACTGAAGGCTGTGTGTTGTTCCATTTGACTGAAGGCTGTGTGTTGTTCCATTTGACTGAAGGCTGTGTGTTGTTCCATTTGACTGAAGGCTGTGTGTTGTTCCATTTGACTGAAGGCTGTGTGTTGTTCCATTTGACTGAAGGCTGTGTGTTGTTCCATTTGACTGAAGGCTGTGTGTTGTTCCATTTGACTGAAGGCTGTGTGTTGTTCCATTTGACTGAAGGCTGTGTGTTGTTTCATTTGACAGCCCGACCGCACCAGAAGGCTGTGTGTTGTTTCATTTGACTGCCCCGCCGCAAAGTAAGTAAGTCATTTTTGTTGTTGTTGGTTGTTCTGACACACTCATTTCTTTCTTGAGGAAAGCTGAAGTTGGTGGCCGAGGTCTTACGCCCCTTCGCCTGTGATTGGTCAACATTAGGGATTCTTCAGTAAAGTCTTTGTTGTCATTCAACGAGAGACGACTCGTTTTCGTGCACATTGTTTTTATTGAGAAACACTCCACCAAATCTTAGTTAGATGTGAAATTGCGCGACTAAGAACTCCTCTGCAAAAATATTTAAATTAATGACAGATTTCGTGAGTAGTCTTCGATGAATTCTGAATATTTTTGAGGAATTGTATACTGGCTACGGCGTCTCAAAATGGACAAACAGTACTATTGCTAGTTTTTCCCCCTCATTTTTCCAAGTGAATGTCTTTATAAAGGAGTATGTGAACACTCTCGTTGGTTTATTTTGCCAACTTCGACTGCCAGCCAAACAGCTGACGTCTCAAGTCCCTGTCAGAGAGCCTGATTAGAGGGTTAGGCAGGAGACCCTGGGCCAGTAGGAGGTCAGGGGTGAGGGTTCTCTTTCAAGCACAATCACTACCTCTATCCGTCTCTGTCCAGGTGCTACAGAGATAGAATATTCCAAGGACCTCCAGGGCCTTCTGACCAACTACCTGTGATCTCTTCAGAGAAAAACTCCACTCGTAATAGTATACTTGATGCACTATGCAAACATACGGCAGTCTGCCTGTGTGATGACATAGCATATTATCCAGGGCCAATGGTTGGATTGGATGTATGCTGCGTTCACGTCATGTCGGAAACTCTGACATTTCCAACTTCCTTACTCATTGTAGAAAGATGATACCCGAGTTTCTCACTTGGGAAGTATCAGAATCAACCAATAGGAAGCTCTACACAAATAAGTTACATTAATTTTAACTCGGAGGTCCAGAGTTTCCGGCATGACGTGAACGCGGCCTTACTGTACTCACTCCAAAACTCAGGCACTCTCCTCCCTATAAACGCCTCCCAGACTTGTACAAAAACGAACATGTCCCTCCATCTGTCCCCAGGTGAGTCTGCTGGGCTATGGAACTCTAGAGCAGCACATCAACAAACCTGCCACCCTGTCCGTCCGTCTGTCCCCGGGTGAGTCTGCTGGGCTATGGAACTCTAGAGCAGCACATCAACAAACCTGCCACCCTGTCCGTCCGTCTGTCCCCGGGTGAGTCTGCTGGGCTATGGAACTCTAGAGCAGCACATCAACAAACCTGCCACCCTGTCCGTCCCTCTGTCCCCGGGTGAGTCTGCTGGGCTATGGAACTCTAGAGCAGCACATCAACAAACCTGCCACCCTGTCCGTCCGTCTGTCCCCGGGTGAGTCTGCTGGGCTATGGAACTCTAGAGCAACACATCAACAAACCTGTCACCCTGTTGTCAGCTGTCTGTGTACTGTTCCCCGTGGAAGGATGCAAATATCAAGGCCTTCAATGCCACATTTTGGGGATGACCAAATGCAATTAAGTTTTGTTTGAACAAATCATTTTCAGTTTTTACAAAACAATACATTTTTTATAGCATGTTGGTCTTCAAAATGTCTCTGACCTCTGTTGTAGCTAACATTTAAAGTTACATTTATGATTCAAAAGGTGTAAAATAAATGCAAGTCAAATCAAATCAAACGTATTTGTCACATACACATGGTTAGCAGATGTTAATGCGAGTGTAGCGAAATGCAAGTCTCATGACCAGGGTGAATAAACTTTATATAATATTTACATACCCTACATTACTCATCTCATATGAATATACTGTACTCTATACCATCTACTGTATCTTGCCTATGCCGCACGGCCATCGCTCATCCATATATTTATATGTACATATTCTTATTTATCCCTTTACACTTGCGTGTTTAAGGTAGGTGTTAGGTGACTTGTTAGATATCACTGCACTGTCGGAACAAGAAGCACAAGCATTTCGCTACACTCGCATTAACATCGGCTAACTATGTGTATGTGACCAATAACATTTGATTTGAATAAATATTTGTTCATGAGTGTACAAAACGTTAAGACCACCTTCCCAATACAGACTAAGTGAATATAAGTCAGTGCTTGGCTCAGTTTGTATGAATTTTAATACATGTTGACAGGATGGCTACGAGACAGAGTGTTGCTGTACTCCCAGGTATATGGCTGTTGCTTCCGGGTATTCAGACAGAAGACGTGTGTCATCATCCAAGTCCCACGTCAGTAGTAACTATGACAACAAATACATGATGTACCTTGCGTCACTAAGCAATGTTCATTGCACATGTTGCTGAAAAAAATGTAACACTGTTAGTGTCATTGATACAGTGCCTTGCGAAAGTATTCGGCCCCCTTGAACTTTGCAACCTTTTGCCACATTTCAGGCTTCAAACATAAAGATATAAAACTGTATTTTTTTGTGAAGAATCAACAACAAGTGGGACACAATCATGAAGTGGAACGACATTTTTGGATATTTCAAACTTTTTTAACAAATCATAAACTGAAAAATTGGGCGTGCAAAATTATTCAGCCCCCTTAAGTTAATACTTTGTAGCGCCACCTTTTGCTGCGATTACAGCTGTAAGTCGCTTGGGGTATGTCTCTATCAGTTTTGCACATCAAGAGACTGAAATTTTTTCCCATTCCTCCTTGCAAAACAGCTCGAGCTCAGTGAGGTTGGATGGAGAGCATTTGTGAACAGCAGTTTTCAGTTCTTTCCACAGTTTCTCGATTGGATTCAGGTCTGGACTTTGACTTGGCCATTCTAACACCTGGATATGTTTATTTTTGAACCATTCCATTGTAGATTTTGCTTTATGTTATGGATCATTGTCTTGTTGGAAGACAAATCTCCGTCCCAGTCTCAGGTCTTTTGCAGACTCCATCAGGTTTTCTTCCAGAATGGTCCTGTATTTGGCTCCATCCATCTTCCCATCAATTTTAACCATCTTCCCTGTCCCTGCTGAAGAAAAGCAGGCCCAAACCATGATGCTGCCACCACCATGTTTGACAGTGGGGATGGTGTGTTCAGTGTGATGAGCTGTGTTGCTTTTACGCCAAACATAACGTTTTGCATTGTTGCCAAAAAGTTCAATTTTGGTTTCATCTGACCAGAGCACCTTCTTCCACATGTTTGGTGTGTCTCCCAGGTGGCTTGTGGCAAACTTTAAACAACACTTTTTATGGATATCTTTAAGAAATGGCTTTCTTCTTGCCACTCTTCCATAAAGGCCAGATTTGTGCAATATACGACTGATTGTTGTCCTATTGACAGAGTCTCCCACCTCAGCTGTAGATTTCTGCAGTTCATCCAGAGTGATCATGGGCCTCTTGGCTGCATCTCTGATCAGTCTTCTCCTTGTATGAGCTGAAAGTTTAGAGGGACGGCCAGATCTTGGTAGATTTGCAGTGGTCTGATACTCCTTCCATTTCAATATTATCGCTTGCACAGTGTTCCTTGGGATGTTTAAAGCTTGGGAAATCTTTTTGTATCCAAATCCGGCTTTAAACGTCTTCACAACAGTATCTCGGACCTGCCTGGTGTGTTCCTTGTTCTTCATGATGCTCTCTGCGCTTTTAACGGACCTCTGAGACTATCACAGTGCAGGTGCATTTATACGGAGACTTGATTACACACAGGTGGATTGTATTTATCATCATTATTCATTTAGGTCAACATTGAATCATTCAGAGATCCTCACTGAACTTCTGGAGAGAGTTTGCTGCACTGAAAGTAAAGGGGCTGAATAATTTTGCACGCCCAATTTTTCAGTTTTTGATTTGTTAAAAAAGTTTGAAATATCCAATAAATGTCGTTCCACTTCATGATTGTGTCCCACTTGTTGTTGATTCTTCACAAAAAAATACAGTTTTATATCTTTATGTTTGAAGCCTGAAATGTGGCAAAAGGTTGCAAAGTTCAAGGGGGCCGAATACTTTCGCAAGGCACTGTAAATGTCATATTTCCATTTTTTTTATAAAGATTTGCAAAAATGTCTAAACAGTTTTTTGCTTTGGCTATAACTTAACAACATGTGGAAAAAGTCAAGGGGAGATAATATATGTATAAGAGATAATCACCTTCAAGAAAATCATTTTGGTTTTATTCTCCTACTTCAGACTGAGGAGTTATAGCTACTTGTTTGTGGAACTGGTTTCTTCTTCAGATGTCCCAAGTCATCTCCAGAGTCACCTGAACAAACAACACTGGCAAAATCATAGGCTCCGTCACACACTGTGTTGTTTAATGACGCATCAAAATGATTTCTTTGTTGTTGTTTTTTTTTGGGGGGGGGGGGTATTGCCATCCACAAGGGGTTTAAATTATATTTTGGAAAATGCTTCTTCCAACATGGCCTTTTAAGAGTTCATCAGTCCAATAGCATTCCCCAAGGTGAAAAAAAAGCCTAAAATTGTTAAACGTCTCTGTATAACACAACGAGCAGACACAACTTCCACCTTCCACAACAACAACAGAAGTCCCCTACTCTCCCTCTGTTTGTTTGTGTACTTCTCCTTGTTAGGGTTCCATTAAGATTAGGGGAAAGAGTGTATCATAAACTGGTACCACGCCTGGGGCACCAGCACAGCGCCTGCCTGCACAGCAACGTACAGAGCAGGATAATCTCCTATCAGTGTGGTATGTGCTAGTTTGGCTTAAGAGATAGGACAGTTTTATAAGCAGCTCCTTAGGTTATTATGAAGATTTACATACTCAAGATGATAAACTCATTCTGGCACCTGTGTAATTTACTAATGACACATAATTTTTTTGCCTGAACTGGCTTTGAAGGAAGGGAGGAAGAGGGGAATGAGAAGGGGGGAGAGAGAGAATTCCAAAGCATTAGAGAAACAGTGCAGAAATGCCATCTTGACATTGAGGCGGAGTAGCATGCAGAGCTCCGGTGCAGCTGGAACTTTTTTAATTTTAATTAGGCTGGGGTCACTTTCCGTTTTTTTTATTTGCAAATATCACAGAAGAGCCCGGAGAAAGGGAGAGAAGGGGAGATTTAATGAAGGGAAGTTGATGAAAGCACAGAGCCTCTCGTCTTGTGTGCCGTCTCTTTCGCTGATGTTTCCTCTGTGATGTCACCACAAAATATTCCGTTGACAGCTCGCTCTGGAAAGGAGGTGGGTCTGGGGAGGAAGTGCTGGCGAGGTGATGGGCAATTCAATAACTTGGAATCATAATCATGTATAGCTGAGAATGTTTTCAACACCAGTTAGGGGCTTTTTACATCTTTTTTTATTTATTTTTATATTAGTTTTTTATGTCTGAATGGTGTTTGTATTTTTTTCAGTGAGAAATCACATAAAAATTGTTCAGTGGAAAAAAGTAAATGAGAAGCTGCTCCAAATGAAGAGATTGCTGACAGGCCAGTGAGACATGTTATGGTGAAGGTGTTGTGTTGACAACGTCAGCAATTACTGAGTAATGCCACGATATGTAGACTACGCTGGCACTCCATTCCACTCCGCCTCCACGATAATCCTCACAGCCTCTCTCTCCTTTATCACAATCTGTCAACCACACTCATTATCAGTCCTTATCTCACTTTTGATTGAACATTTGCCAGATGGAAACCTCGCTATCGAAAGATAATAATGATGTTTCAAGGAAATTAAGACCTTATAGAAAAATGTAGGCCCGGGACAAGAAGAAAATAAAGAAGGAATATCAGGATACATGAGAGCATCTGTGGATCGTTTGATGATCATCTGTCAAAGGTGATGCTGAGAGCCATTGGATATAGGGATAAAAGATTGGTCTGCAATACACTAGAGTTAGAGGGGTTGGCTCATATACATCAATCCACTATAGATACAGTCTAACTTTCGTATGGAGAGATAACCCTCTGTTATGCACACAGAGAGATCTGACATTCAATAAAGTTTACTTAAACTAATTTTCAAAATCCTATGGTTATATCGAGAGTAAAAATGTTCTGCCTTTAAAATGAGTTGTTGGCTCATAGGTCAGCTGCATCAATGTACAGTAGGAGTGTTTCACATTTAAACACAGCTCAAACACACGTGCTGTACCCATTAAGTTTGGCGCTGTGTGTAAATTAGCCCCATTTGTTCAGTTAACTTAGAATAGCCACTCCGTTTGGCTCTGCGCTAGCTCGTTAGAAGCTTTGTTCCCACAATGCCCTGTGATACAGACTGCATAATTACATCCTAGTTTGATGTGGACATGCTACTGTACTCATTATCACAAGTTGGATGATGCTTGGGCCTTTAATTCAAATACGTTTCGCATGTTCACATCACTTCTGTGTCAGCAGCCAACCAGCATTTTTTGCAAAACACTTCCTTGGCAGCTTCACTTCTATTTCAAACCTGATTAAAAATACACAAACAAAAAGAGAGAATGGAAGGTTAGAAATAAAAGAAAGAAAACAGAAAACAGTCTTAGTTAAATGTAGACGAGTCGCACCATTGTCAGAGAACGGTTGACTGAGATGCCGGTTATAGTTGTTCCTTGTCTTTAAATAATGCAGTGAATTAAAAGGAATTGTGCCTGGGAGGCAGCACCCCCCCCCCACCCACCTCTCTCTCTCTCTCTCTCTCTCTCTCTCTCTCTCTCTCTCTCTCTCTGTCTCTCTCTCTCTCTCTCTCTCTCTCTCTCTCTCTCTCTGTCTCTCTCTCTCTCTCTCTCTCTCTCTCTCTCTCTCTCTCTCTCTCTTCTCTCTCTCCTCTCTCTCTCTCTCTCTCTCTCTCTCTCTCTCTCTCTCTCTCTCTCTCTCTCTCTTCTCTCTCTCTCTCTCTCTTCTCTCTCTCTCTCTCTTCTCTCTCTCTCTCTCTCTCTCTCTCTCTCTCTCTCTCTCTCTCTCTCTCTCTCTCTCTCACACAGCATTTATTTAAATGAATCAGGGTCAGGCTTGTCAGCACCAGATTAGACTCTGCTTGTCCAATAACATGCTCAGTGTTGGGGAAATTATTCAAACATCACGTCTCCACCCCACTCCCTGACCCAACGGCACTTCTGACAAAGAGAGGGGAAGAGGGGACGGGAGGGGGGGACGGGGGGTATGAGGGGACTGGGGTGACCTGTGTTACATGGGGGTGCTGTGTGAAGGTAGAGGTGCTGTGATTACGGGAAGTAATTATGTTCTAAATGTAGGGTCTTGGCCTGTCAGGGTTGAGGCCATGCACCCTTACTGTGTTTTCACAGACTATGTGTGAATCCCAAACCAATATTGTGCACTACTTTTGACCAGAGCCCTATTCCCTATATAGCGCACTACATTGGACCAGGACCCCTAAGATTGAATAGGGAGTCATTTGGGATGCAGGCTAATACACTCTCACTATAAAACACTGTTCCTGTTAGCCTTGTAAACATGAAATGCACGATACTGTATGTTTTGATTGCTCTGGTTTAGCATGTTGACAGATGTGGGTTTTATACTATCAAATGTGTAGCATGAAAAAATGAAAAGTACAAAGATCACCACTAACAATGCAACCTATGTCATGACTCACACCCATGTCAAGAGTCAGTGACGAACAACAGCGTTTCTAACAGTAATTGAATTCTCTAACATTGAAATAATAGACTTGTCTGCACTTAGTAATGCGGCCGCTGAGGCGAAGTGAATTAACTGTTTGGAAATGGGAATGTTTTTAATGGTTTTAAATTATGATATTTAATACCATTGGCCTAATTGGATGTCTCGTGATGACATTTTTTCACTTGTCCGAACTGAGGTTCTGCCGTAGGCCTTTGGCAATATTACCCTATTACACCTAAACATGATTGTACCACTTTATATTAAATGGTTCTACATTGGTATGTAGCAATTAAGGGCTGACTATAAAGCTGTAACATCATGTGTCGGTCCGTGTGTCTGTCCGTGTGTCTGTCCGCGTGTCTGTCCACGTGTCTGTCCGCGTGTCTGTCCGCGTGTCGGTCCGCGTGTCTGTCCGCGTGTCTGTCCGCGTGTCTGTCCACGTGTCTGTCCGCGTGTCTGTCCGCGTGTCGGTCCGCGTCTCTGTCCGCGTGTCGGTCCGCGTGTCGGTCCGCGTGTCTGTCCGCGTGTCGGTCCGTGTCTCTGTCCGCGTGCCGGTCCGCGTGTCGGTCCGCGTGTCTGTCCGCGTGTCTGTCCGCGTGTCTGTCCGCGTGTCGGTCCGCGTGTCGGTCCGCGTGTCGGTCCGCGTGTCTGTCCGCGTGTCGGTCCGCGTGTCGGTCCGCGTGTCTGTCCGCGTGTCTGTCCGCGTGTCTGTCCGCGTGTCTGTCCGCGTGTCTGTCCGTGTGTCTGTCCGTGTGTGTTGGCACTAAGGAGGTAGCTTTGTGGTATAACGGTTGCCTATATTGTTACCAGTTGTCACTTGTCAATGACTAAAGCCTATCTAATGGGCTTTCTTTCAGACAAATACATACGATTGGTAATTGGACACAGATCTGTATGTCATGGTTAAAGTTATGGTTAGGAAGTAGAGTATTGAGTGGTCAGCTTATATTGCAGATTGTGTTTGTGATGTATGCCGTAACATTGCGTCTACAAAAGGGGAAAATAAATGCCTTGTGACACAAACATTTAATATTGACTTTGTGGTGCCCTTTATTGATGCAGTAGACTGTGGTCTACCTCCCGATGCATCGGTTAAGGGAGATGGAGTCAGATGTCATGTTAGAGGTGACCATTCTCTGAGCCAGGGGGCACCCACCCCACACAAACCTGATGCTTCAGAGAGCTTTGGGGAGGGGGGGGGGTGACTACATTTCTATATGTTTAGTTAGTTTTTTGTTGGGGGCGGTGGGGGGGGGTACCCTGGTGCATGATCCATTTAAATGGTATGTGTATAAAACCTGTCACAACCCATAGGCTGCCACTCAGCAACCCATAGGCTGCCACTCAGCAACCCATAGGCTGCCACTCAGCAACCCATAGGCTGCCACTCAGCAACCCATAGGCTGACACTCGGCAACCCATAGGCTGCCACTCAGCAACCCATAGGCTGCCACTCGGCAACCCATAGGCTGCCACTCAGCAACCCATAGGCTGACACTCGGCAACCCATAGGCTGCCACTCGGCAACCCATAGGCTGCCACTCGGCAACCCATAGGCTGCCACTCAGCAACCCATAGGCTGCCACTCGGCAACCCATAGGCTGACACTCAGCAACCCATAGGCTGACACTCGGCAACCCATAGGCTGCCACTCGGCAACCCATAGGCTGACACTCAGCAACCCATAGGCTGACACTCAGCAACCCATCAGCACTCCACAAATTTCTTGTTAACCAACTATAGTTTTGGCAAGTCGGTGAGGACATCTACTTTGTTCATGACACAGACAGATTATTTCAATTATAATTCACTGCATCACAATTACAGTGGGTCAGAAGTTTACATACACTAAGTTGACTGGGCCTTTGAACAGCTTGGAAAATTCCAGAAAATGATGTCACGGCTTTAGAAGCTTCTGATAGGCTAATTGACATCATTTGAGTCAATTGGCGGTGTACCTGTGGATGTATTTCAAGGTTTACCTTCAAACTCAGTGCCTCTTTGTTTGATATCATGGGAAAAATCTAAAGAAATCAGCCAAGAACTCAGAACATTTTCTGGTTCATTCTTGGGAGCAAATTTCAAACCCCTGAAGGTACCACGTTCATCTGTACAAACAACATAACTCAAGTATAAATACCATGGAACTACGCAGCCGTCATACCGCTCAGGAAGGAGACGCGTTCTGTCTCATACTTTGGTGCGAAAAGTGCAAATCAATCCATTTACATTTACATTTAAGTCATTTAGCAGACGCTCTTATCCAGAGCGACTTACAAATTGGATTCTAGACTTACAATCCCAGAACAACAGCAAATGACCTTGTGAGGATGCTGGAGGAAACAGGTACAAAAGTATCTATATCCACAGTAAAATGAGACCTATATCGACATAACCTGAAAGGCCACTCAGCAAGGAAGAATCCACTGCTCCAAAACCGCCATAAAAAAGTCGGACTACGGTTTGCAACTGCACATGGAGACAAAGACCTACTTTTTTTCTCCTCTGGTCTGATGAAACAAAAATAGAACTGTTTGACCATAATGACCATCATTATGTTTGGAGGAAAAGGGGGAGGCTTGCAACCCAAAGAACACCATCCCAGCCGTGAAGCGCGGGGATGGCAGCATCATGTTGTGGGGGTGCTTTGCTGCAGGAGCACAGGTGCACTTCACAAAATAGATGGCATCATGACGAAGGAAAATTATGTGGATATATTGAAACAACATCTCAAGACATCCGTCAGGAAGTTAAAACTTGGTTGCAAATGGGTCTTCCAAATGGACAATGACCCCAAGCATACTTCCAAAGTTGTGGCAAAATGGCTTAAGGGCAACACGGTCAAGGTATTGGAGTGGCACAAAGCCTTGACCTCAATCCTGTAGAATTTTTGTGGGAAGAACTGAAAAAGTATGTGCGAGCAAGGAGGCCTACAAATCTGACTCAGTCACACCAGCTCTGGCAATAAGTTGGCCACAATTCACCCAACTTATTGTGGGAAGCTTGTGGAAGGCTACCCGAAACGTTTGACCCAAGTTAAACAATTTCAAGGCAATGCTACCAAATACTAATTGAGTGTATGTAAACTTCTGACCCACTGGGAATGTAATGAAAAAAATAAAAACTTAAAAATATAATTCTCTCTGCTTTTATTGGGACAATTCACATTCTTAAAATAAAGTGGTGATCCTAACTGACCTTAGACTGGGATTAAATGTCAGGAAAGAAGTTGGTGAAAACTGAGTTTAAATGTATTTGGCTAAGGTGTATGTAAAGTTCAGACTTAAAACTGTATTTGTCCAGGCCTCAATTGTTCCTTGACTAGCACCATTCTGTCGATAATTCTAATGATATAACTTATAATTGTAACTGTATCCACTGGCAAAATGGGAGAGTGACGCGATTGCCAACATCTTTTTTGTGTGCCAGTGCTGCCTGCCAGCAAGGAGCAGTATTAAGTAACATAATAGATGCAAAGCATTGAATATTTATACTCATGCACTTTCAAATAAAATAAAGAACTTTGCCCCAAAAGCAGTTGACTGCAGGGCACTCTCACATCATATGGAGGAATGTGCCTACCGGACCTAGGGAATACAGTGAACAGTTGGGAATTGTGGCCAATCTCATTGTAAAATGTTTCCTTGGTGTTAAATACAGTCTGTGAACAAACTTAAGTTAATGGTTCGGATTACGTTATGCCAAGTTAATATTTTTCCATTCCGTTCTAGTTAAAGGATTGTTCATATTCAATTGGATATGTGGACCATATTTTATTTAATGGCTAGCTTATAATATGAGATTTCCAAAAGTTATTTAAATATTATAGAGATCAGCACAGATAATTTATTAATAAATTCCATCATTGGATGGTTCGGTAGTTGGGTTTCCAAAGGGATTCTGTAGGCCAGCATAGCTGACCTAAGTTGTAAATATACTGTAGAAGAAAAGAAAATGGCTTGTTATTAATGTGTATGTCTCTTTAAGATCTTGGAATGTTCTCAAACCATTACTGTCCATGATATCGGCAAGGGGAATGACTCCACGTTTGGACCATTGGGGGAATGCAACAGTCTGCCCTCCAGATCACAAGGCGCTATCGTAAAATATTGGAGTAGGGGCATGTCATTTTGATTCTGTTTCATTGTTTGGAAATTTTCTGGCAAATATAATTTGTGTGAGCAATAATGGGACCAAAGCGTAGTTTACGTGATATAGTTTATAGTTTAAGTGATATATCAGTGAAGACCACGTCTTCCAGGTCAATATGAGACACCAAATGCCTCTCTATACACAGCCATGGGGTGGAAGAATCATGTCCAAATTTAGGATGGAGCTCACTTACATCACCTTAAACATTTTGAAACCCACAATGAATTTTATCCCAATAGCCAGAAGAGGGAGACAAGGGAAGCATTGATTTACAGGCAATTGTGATAGAAAAATGACATATTTACCTAATTTGTTTGATATTAATAGTTAGCAATTAATATTTAACAAATAGGAGGATATTTCTGCCTTGTTAGTGTTGACGTTTTTCAGGTCTCCACTCTAGTTCCCTGCAGCTAATCTGGGCGTATGGTCACTAGAGATTACTTGAGCTGTCAAATGAGTTAAAGACTACATTACATAGACAGGAATGTGTTTTACTAGAGATAGCATAGGAGTAGAACAATGCCTCATTGTCTCAAAATCATCCTTGTAACTGGGAAACTAAGCCAGACAACAACCCACGTGCAGATAATGACAGGATGAACCCAGAGTAGCTTATAATGCTCCTTGGTCTGCATGAGGGTGGTTGAACAAACCATGAATGAGCATGGTTAGTGTCAGCTATATATAGTGCTCTGCATTTGTGTAAAGGTTAGGTTACTCAGTCCAACACTCAAGGGGGTGGGGTCGACCAGTCTCATCATTGCAATAATTAATCAATACTAAATAAAGATGATTGTTTGAAGAAATTACCAAGTCTCTCTCAGTACTGAATTTCCACGACTCCTTACATTAATTTTGACGGTTAAAGCAACTGGGATATTAGTCCATCTACTGAGGTCGAATTTGATTAATTTGAGCATTCTGTTAAACTTTTTGGCAATGTTGTTTTCTAAGGAAGGGAATATATATATATATATATTATAAAAAAAACATTGGCAAATAAATCTAACCAAATAAGTAGAGATTGAGTCCTCCATCGGAGGCTTGAGAGGCAGTCGGGCAAATTTGGTTAGATTTATTTTATAACTTGAGATAGAGCTGCAATTCTCTTTGATCTCCATTGTCTAGATAAAGCAACATATCGTCGGCATATAATGAGATGACGTGATCCGTACAATTGAGAGATATTGGTGTAATTTCTTTCTATTGTCGAATTGCCTGGGCCAGGGGTTCCATAGACAATCAAAATAGCAGAGGTGAGATGGGATCGCCTTGCTTGCTACTTCTAGTTATTCTGCATGGGACAGAGCCGGTATTGCCTGTTATTACTATGGCTGAAGAATTGGCATGTAGAATGTTAATGAAATTGGCGCTAAGTCCCTTAATATGTTCCAAAACCGACCAAACATATGACCATTTTAGTCTATCAAAAACTTGTTTTGTGTTGAGAGATAGAACTGGTCAAGGAGCGTTGCTTTCTGATGAAGCAAGTCAGATATGTAATAGACAGGGGTTATCTGATGAAGCAGGTCAGATATGTAATATACAGAGGTTATCTGACGAAGCAGGTCAGATATGTAATAGACAGGAGTTATCTGATGAAGCAGGTAAGATATGCAATAGGCAGAGGTTATCTGATGAAGCAGGTCAGATATGTAATATACAGAGGTTATCTGATGAAGCAAGTCAGATATGTAATAGACAGGGGTTATCTGATGAAGCAGGTCAGATATGTAATATACAGAGGTTATCTGATGAAGCAAGTCAGATATGTAATAGACAGGGGTTATCTGATGAAGCAGGTCAGATATGTAATATACAGAGGTTATCTGATGAAGCAGGTCAGATATGTAATAGACAGGAGTTATCTGATGAAGCAGGTCAGATATGCAATAGGCAGAGGTTATCTGGTGAAGCAGGTCAGATATGTAATATAAAGGGGTTATCTGATGAAGCAGGTCAGATATGTAATAGACAGAGGTTATCTGATGAAGCAGGTCAGATATGTAATAGACAGAGTTTCATCTAATGAAGCAGGTCAGATATGTAATAGACAGAGATTATCTGAGAATAACACTTTTTTAACAAACCCACTTTGGGCCAAATGAACCAATTTGGGTAAGTATGTTTTAAGACGGGACGACCGAATTGTAGAAAATAGTTGAATATCTGTGTTTATCAAAGATAGTGAGAGCACTGGGTGGTGTCCTTACCTTTTTTTTAATTAAAAGCTTAATTAGTGATGTATTTACATCCCTTACAAAATGAACCTTTGTGAACGGCTGTGTTAATCATTTCAAGCAACAGTGGACCTAATTGGTTCTAGATTTAAAATAGACCTCAGGAACATATCATCCCAACCAGGTTATTCGCCTGTATTAATCTTATCCAATGCCCTCTTGAGTTCATGGAGAGAGATTTTGGCTCCCAGCAAGCCGGTCTCATCAGTTGACATAAGAGGAGTTCTTATATCTTTTAAAAATAACAATCTGTCTTGGTGTGGATTTACAATCAGAGGTGTATAATTCATTTTTTTTAAGGAAGGATCTTTGGTTAAATCATTTGGGTTCTGATATGAATTCACCTACTTCAGATTCAATAGTTGCAATATCTGGTAATTGATTATAATTGCGAAGCTTGTTAGCCAGTAGACGACTGGGTTGGTTATCATAAAAGTAATGGTTGAGTCTAACTCGATGGACGGCAAACTCTGCTCTCTATCTTACCAATATATTTAGTTCTGTCTGGACTACCTGGTCTGAAAAAAGTGTTTTTTTGGGAACGTTGTATCATTACTAACTTTTTCAATTCTAATATCTTCTTTAATCATGATTTATTCAGCCTAGATGCAAATTCTGTTGCATGGCTGTTAATAAAACTTTTGGTGGTAGCCCATAAAATTATAGGATCATCGACTGAATTTTTGTTCATCAATATGTATTAATTCAATTCCGTTTCAAATTGTTCACAGGAAGTAGGATTTGGTAGTAAGGGAACATTAAAGCGCCATCTTGTGGGTCTTTTAGGAGATTCTGAAACATGTAGCTGGCAGTAGTAAGCACAATGATCAGTCATCTCGTGGCTCTTTTATGATATTCTGAAACATGTAGCTGGCAGTAGTAAGCATGATGATCAGTCATCTCGTGGCTCTTTTATGATATTCTGAAACATGTAGCTGGCAGTAGTAAGCACGATGATCAGTCATCTCGTGGCTCTTTTATGATATTCTGAAACATGTAGCTGGCAGTAGTAAGCATGATGATCAGATAGGCTAATATGTTGAAGAAAATAGAGGAGTAGATAATTGTACGAAATTCATTTGGGAGAATATTTTGTGCCTGTTTGAAAAGAAAGTGTATTCTTTTACTTTAGGGTTATGACCTTTCCAGGCATGAACGTGGTTGTTATCAGAAAGTGTTGGAAAACAGTTAAATATAACAATATGCTGTTCAGAGAATCAAAACATGTAGGATCATATTCATTTGGAGCACACACACATTAATTAATAAAGGCAATTTTATTTCCATTATGGATACATTTAAGGAAAGAGATGCTGCTGCCTTGGTCTTCACCTTTACCCCCATAGTGTAACGGCTTTCATCTGGTGGAAGAGAAGCGGACCAAAATGCAGCGTGGTATTTTTGAGACATGTTGAATGACGAATGAAAAACGAAATATACAACAACCCAGGTGCCATCAAATCCACGACACGGTCCGTCGGACGAATTCCATGCTTAAAACACCAACACAGCAACTCCCTCATTACTCTCTCCTCCAATTTCCCCATTAACTCCTTCACAGTCTCTGTTTCGCTCACCTCCAACCCCGGCTCTGGTTCTGGTCTCCTCCTTGGCTCCTCACGATAAACAGGGAGAGTTGGCTCAGGTCTGACTCCTGACTCTGTCACACTCTCCCTGAGCCTCCCCCCCCAAGAAATGTTTGGGGCTGCTCTCGGGCTTCCAACCGCGTCGCCGTGCTGCCTCCTCATATCGGCGCCTCTCCGCTTTCGCTGCCTCCAGTTCTTCTTTGGGGCGGCGATATTCTCGAGGCTGAGCCCAGGGTCCTTCTCCGTTTAGGATTTCCTCCCAAGTCCAGAAATCCTTATTATGTTTCTCCTGCTGTTGCTGTTGCCTGTTACCACGCCGCTTGGTCCCGTTGTGGTGGGTGATTCTGTAACGATTTTCGTCTGGTGAAGGAGAAGCGGACAAAAATGCAGCGTGGTATTTTTGAGACATGTTTAATGACGAATGAAAAATGAACTATACAAAAACAACAAACGGAACATGAAAACCTATACAGCCTATCTGGTGACAACAAACACAGAGACAGGAACAATCACCCACGAAATACTCAAAGAATATGGCTGCCTAAATATGGTTCCCAATCAGAGACAACGATAATCACCTGACTCTGATTGAGAACCGCCTCAGGCAGCCATAGACTATGCTAGACACCCCCAAGACAAAACACACCACAAAAAAACCATGTCACACCCTGGCCTGACCAAATAAATGCAGACAAACACAATATACTTCAACCAGGGCGTGACACATAGTTTGGTTTGGAGCTGATGAAAAAGCAGCCAGTTTGTACAGATGCTTCTGCTTTTGGAGCAGGTGTGTTTCTTGGAGCATAGTTATAACAATATAGTTTCTTGGCTATCAAGACAGCTGGAAAGTTTAATAGGGGACTTTAGACCTTTCACATTCCAGTAGAGACTAGCTAGCATTGCCATTGTTTTTAAAATATATATATATATATATATATTTTAAATCATTATGTAAATATTATCTTTAATGTTAATAAGCCCATGGATGTAAAATAAAAAGCAGGACACACATGTAAACCCGCCCATTTTATCATTCCCCAAAAAGAACCCCCCCTGTGAGCCATTCCCCCCTTCCCCTCTAAAATAAGTAACCATTTACCTATAAATGGAAGTGGGTAATAAAACAAATAGAAAAAACTAGCAACAGAAATGCAAACCTAAACAGTAAAAGCTCCTCATTATTATTAGTAATATGGTCTAAATTAGCTTAAATAATACGAAGGAGGAAAAAAAAACAAGCAAAAAGGAATTTTGAGGAAGCCCATGGGATTGGTCGTCTATCGTAAGCAGTTTAGTCCATAGGGATGCAATGGGCACTTCAATGTATGGCACTTATATATTACTACACTGAGTGTACAGAACATTAGGAACGCCTTCCTAATATTGAGTTGCACCCCCCTATTGCCTTCAGAACAGCCTCAGTTATTCTGTGCATGGACTTTACAAGGTGTCGAAAGCATTCCACAGGGACGCTGCTGGCCCATGTTTTCCACCTTTAAACAACAGATAAATCAGTTAGAAGACATGCCTGTGTCTGGTCCTCTCATTGGCCTTTAACCCTGCGGCCAATACTGGCTCCATTGTACCCACAACCCCCACTCCTTTGTTAAGACAATCAGCTTTAATCAAGTCGCTGCTATAATTGATTTAATTAACTCTTCCTCTGAGTGAGGACGTTCCCCTCCATACACAAACGTGCAGAAAAACAAACCCACACAACTGTATATTTGAGTGATATTTTCTATACTCCTTCCCACACACTAGCTTTAGAGCCAATATGAAAGTTCATAGTTCATAGTTATTTCAATAATAGCACAACTATAACCCCCACAGCCACTTGCCTGGACCCCACACCCAATGCAAATCCACTTGGTCACTTGGTTCTGTGGGCTGTGGGCTTTTCAACTAGTGCACCTGGAGTTTGAGATTTCAGTCTGACATTTGACACTTCTGAATCATAAAACGTAAAGATGTCATTCAGCAATAAAAAAACAAAAAAACAAAACACTTTTACTGTTGAAAAATACTGTAAAGTACACACACTAAAGGGGTACAACTGAAACATTAAATGAGTCAGTCTGATGGGAATCTGTGATGTCATCAGCCCTTGCTTGAGGAACAATAGAGAAGCAATAACAAACAAAGAGGAAAGCCCCCCTGCCACCACGCACACACACGCGCACGCACACACACACACACACACACACACACACACACACACACACACACACACACACACACACACACACACACACACCCCCGCCATGTCATGACTTACCTGGACCACCTGTTGAGATGTGCCTTTTGTTAAGGAAATCATGGTTATAAGTGAGCTAGGGGGAAAAAAGACTCACAGCAATATGCACAGATAGTTGTATTATTCATCAGAGTGCAGATTACAGCCAATAAAGCCTGTGATGGTAACTGAGCCAGTGGTGACGAAGGTCAGATGCTGTTCCTTTATTGAGCTCTTTCAACTGTGAACAAACAGTGTTCCAAAAACGACACCATATTCCCGAATATAGTGCACTACTTTTAATTAGAGACCCGATGGACCCTGGCCAAAAGTAGTGTGCTTTATAGGGAATAGGGTGCCATTTTGGATTCAGCCCAGGGACATCTGGGTTTGCTCTGGATAAGGCTGGAGGACTCACAGGTAAACTATTGCAGATGTGACATAATTGCAGAGAGCTGGTTCTCTCAAAATAACTTAATTTGGCGCAGTTGCACATTTTGCATTCTCTTATAGACCTACTAGACATGAAGACTGATGGCCATAAAGTAGTAGTATGTTTATTTTTCTTTTATCTCACAGTGACAATGACTAGCAACAGATAACATTTACATTACATTTAAGTCATTTAGCAGACGCTCTTATCCAGAGCGACTTACAAATTGACTCCATCAATTCAGCCGAGGGATAACGTAGCGACTTGGTCAATAACTGCCTTCTATTCAAAGTGGTATGAAGAACGTTGTTCTGTGATTTAACACGCCGTCTTCTGTGGCCTGGATCCTTGACTGTTCTAAGGTCACCGAAAAATATTATGCACCAATCAGAAGAAGAGGAAGAACACACATGTTCAGGAACATGAACACAGACAGGGGGGAAAGAGAGAGGAAACCTGGCAAGGGGTTTGCTAAAAAGAAAGTATTCTCTATAATTGTACATAATTGGTTGCTCTACAGAAACAGTGACAGAGATGCCAAGTAATACCAGGCTACATGGTTGGATATTCAAACTAATTGGCTCTTTAAAAAGGGTAAGGCGTTTTTTTAAGGTCCTTAAATTGGCCTTTTCTCCTCCAGAGTGAGTTCTGAGTGCCAGAGCTAATTAGACCGTGGGTGATTGTTTAGGAACCCAGAAAACACACTAAGGCAAAATAGACAACGTGCAGGGAGAGGAGGACGTCACGAGCAGCTTTACTATGCCGTCCTAGCTAAGGTGGTAAAAACTGACACTGATTGTATGGGAGTATCTGATTTATAACTACATTCTGAAGATCCAGTATGCCCCTTTTGAGACATGCAGTCCACACTTTAACCTGTACAAGGTGCTTACCATTAGTTGTGTAAAGATGCTATCACTTTACTATAGTCATTCAAGGACTTCAAAAGAGTTGAACATCTTTTAACATCATTGACAAGAGTTTAAAACATTTTTTAACGTCATAACATAATTGATAAAGCTCTGTTGGAGTCCAAGGGGGCTCATCTCGGGGTTTTTTGTTTGTGTCTTGAGGTATAGTGTTTATGGTGCTTGGCTGAATGTAGTAACTATTTAATGCTGTATGTAGGCTTTAACTGTTCCCTGACCCCTGACCTCTAACCCTCATCACACAGCATGAGCCCAGCGCTCCTGTTTCCATTTTGGACCTAATTATCTACGTTATTATTCACAGCTTGTTGTAATTTTATGGAGGAAGTTGTTTTTCGATTTTCACTCATACAAATTTCCCACACTAAGTTTCTCACCGATGCCTAAGGGTGTCAGTTTATTTAATCTTTCGTATTGACGACATACGAGCAGATCTTCAGACTTTCTATTTTAAACCCCCCCCCCCCTCCCTCTACGCTCCTACCCTCAACCAACCAAATTGTCATCTGTGTTGTGTGCTGAGTGAAGACGCCCCTCTCACATTAATCGTCTAAAACTCTTCTGAGGGCCCTGCGTCACCCATTTGCAGCTGTGTGGGGAGTTCCAGATTTTGCTGTGAGCTGACTGGCTTCTGTAACTTTTTCTGCGCCCCAAATGGTATTTTATTCCCTATAAAGTGCACTACCTTTGACCAGGACATGTAGGGTGCCCCTATATGCTGTAGGGAATAGGGTGTCATTTGGAATGCAAACTTTAAGCTGGAGAAACATGGAGAGAGAGAGAGAAAGGGCTGGGCGGATGTCCTAGTAGCCTCATTCTCCCTGCTAACGGAGCATGTTCCAACTGTCGTCAATTTATCAACGTAACGTGCACTAGTGGGCACAGTTTGAGCCTCCATTAGGACAGGTGCTGCCATCCATCATGGCACAGTCACTTATTCCACCTTGTCAGGAGAAACTAAATAGGGCTTTAGAAGAAATGTAAACAGCTCTAAGCAGACAATGAGTGGTCCACCATCACCATCTCCTCAGCTCTGAAACTCAGGTAGAGAAGGTAGAGAGAACTGTCTCCCATTTAAACACCTTTTGCCAGAGAATTGCATCATCCCAGTCCACTGGCAAGGTTGTCGTTCTCACCTGCGTTCTGAACGATGCATCCTTGCATTCTTCCTTTTTAATTAAAGTAAAAGCATTGTTGAGTGGACAGTAGAATGTACAGTACTTAATCTATATAGTAGAATGTACAATACTTAATTCATACAGTAGAATGTACAGTACTTCATCTATACAGTAGAATGTACAGTACTTCATTCTTACAGTACAATGTACAATACTTAATTCATACAGTAGAATGTATAGTACTTCATCTATACAGTAGAATGTACAGTAGTTAATCTATACAGTAGAATGTACAGTACTTAATCTATACAGTAGGATGTACAGTACTTAATTCATACAGTAGAATGTACAGTACTTCATTCTTACAGTACAATGTACAATACTTAATTCATACAGTAGAATGTATAGTACTTCATCTACACAGTAGAATGTACAGTACTTCATCTACACAGTGCAATGTACAATACATAATTCATACAGTAGAATGTATAGTACTTCATCTATACAGTAGAATGTACAGTAGTTAATCTATACAGTAGAATGTACAGTACTTAATCTGTACAGTAGGATGTACAGTACTTCATTCATACAGTACAATGTACAATACTTAATTCATGCAGTAGAATGTATAGTACTTCATCTATACAGTAGAATGTACAGTAGTTAATCTATACAGTAGAATGTAGAGTACTTCATTCATACAGTACAATGTACAATACTTAATTCATGCAGTAGAATGTATAGTACTTCATCTATACAGTAGAATGTACAGTAGTTAAACTATACAGTAGAATGTACAGTACTTCATCTACACAGTACAATGTACAGTACTTCATCTACACAGTAGAATGTACAGTACTTCATTTATACAGTAGAATGTACAGTACTTCATCTATACAGTAGAATGTACAGTACTTAATTCATGCAGTAGAATGTATAGTACTTCATCTATACAGTAGAATGTACAGTAGTTAATCTATACAGTAGAATGTATAGTACTTCATCTACACAGTACAATGTACAGTACTTCATCTACACAGTAGAATGTACAGTACTTCATTTATACAGTAGAATGTACAGTACTTCATCTATACAGTAGAATGTACAGTACTTAATTCATGCAGTAGAATGTATAGTACTTCATCTATACAGTACAATGTACAGTACTTAATTCATGCAGTAGAATGTACAGTACTTCATCTATACAGTACAATGTACAGTACTTAATTCATGCAGTAGAATGTATAGTACTTCATCTATACAGTAGAATGTACAGTACTTCATCTACACAGTAGAATGTACAGTACTTCATCTACACAGTAGAATGTACAGTAGTTAATCTATACAGTAGAATGTACAGTACTTCATCTACACAGTAGAATGTACAGTACTTCATTTATACAGTAGAATGTACAGTACTTCACCTACACAGTAGAATGTACAGTACTTCACCTACACAGTAGAATGTATAGTACTTCATTTATACAGTAGAATGTACAGTACTTCATTTATACAGTAGAATGTACAGTACTTCATCTATACAGTAGAATGTACAGTACTTAATATACACAGTAGAATGTACAGTACTTCATTTATACAGTAGGATGTACAGCAATTAATTTATACAGTAGAATGTATAGTACTTCATCTATACAGTAGAATGTACAGTATGATCAATGAGTTAATTCATATTGTTACTTGTGCACATGTGCTAGATCATGAGGCCAGTTGGGAACATGGCTACTTAGCATTCAGTCCCATGTCGTTTGTTACTTGGCATTGATGCTATTAAATGTAGTTACACATTGAAAAGAACCTACGGATAAAAGTATCTTATATTTAGCTATTACCAAGGCCGTTACGTACAGTACTTCATCTATACAGTAGAATGTACAGTACTTAATCTTTACAGTAGTATAAGTAATATGTCTAATAAATATCTTTACACCCATTAGCAATAGGTTTCAAGTCTGGTTTGAAGGTCCGTTTCACAAAGACATGTGTGTAGAGCAATTCCATCTATATAATCAAAGGTCAACTAGTGGGTGCTTATATTTGAACCAGAAAAAAATATATATAAAATTGAGAATCACACAAGATGTCAATTAATCCTAACCAATCAGGATAGATGGTTGAGATGGCAGCCATCACAAGCACATAAAGACAGAGGATACGTCCCAAGTAGCACCCTATGTAGTGAACTACTATTGACCAGAGCCCTATGGATAGAAGTACACTAGTAATGCATGATAAAGTGAATAGGGTGCCATTTGGGACAAACACAAAGATAAATTAAATGTTTTTTTTTTGCTCTTCCTGTATCAATGATCTAAATTGACTTTTTGAGGCTCCTTTGAACATGAGAAATGTACGGCCATTCCGCCTGCTAATTTAGCATAGCCCAGTACACTAACTGTGTTCATTCAAGCACCAAGATAGAGGGAGAGTTTTCTCTATTAGCTAAGGGGGGGAAAACCCTGAGATAATGATCTGGAGATCATCTCACATACTCCGAGTCAGCGACGAGTCTACACACTACCCTGTCACTGACTGTGCTGATTGGTTGTTTTCATTCTCAATATTTCAGGCCACGGAAGAAGGTGGGGGGATGATTTTTTGTACCTTTATTTTACTAGGCAAGTCAGTTAAGATCTAATTCTTATTTTCAATGACAGCCAAGGAACAGTGTTGATCGGCCTAGGAACCTGCCTTGTTCAGGAGCAGAACAACAGATTATTACCTTGTCAGCTCGGGGATTTGATCCTGCAACCTTTCAGTTACTGGCCCAACGCTCTAACCACTAGGCTACCCTGCAGTCTTGCCATGTGACATGCTAGATTCATTATGAATCATCTCCATGCCTCCAACTTCCCTTATCTCAATCCTCATTGGAAGTCTGACACATCAACTCTGCATTACTTTGTCTCATTAATCAATGCACACTAATGGTAGCTGACGACCGTGGAAAGTTGAGTCTGTTTGTGACAACCTCTCTGTCTTTAGATTAAAAATCACTGGCAAGGAAAACAGGGATAAGTGCACAAATTAACCAAATCTTCCTCTCATGCTGCTTCACTGGGCATTAGCAACACATTATTATCAATCTGTTTTGATTGATGTATTTCAGCATGGATTAATTGGCAACAGGTGTGGCAAAGATTTCTATTTGGGAGCAGGATGTTTTTTTTTTAAGCAGCACACATAAGGGTGTAATGAATTAATGGGTTTGCCCCATTAATAATTTTCCTCCAGTCGGTACTGTGCTTGGCCCGCCACAGCTGCATAAACAGAGATGTTGTCCCCTGCTAAGGGCTTTCAGAGAGCTTCAAAGAGCTGTTCTTTATTTCAATCCATCTCCACAGTGGATCAGCTGTTATCAGGACACAGCAATAACAGCACTCTCAAGTTAATAATCAAGTAACCAAGGGTAGGCAAATATCAAAAGATCTTCCATATTGTGTCATTTAATGAGGGTTTGTGCTATAATCTATGAGTCACTTTTGTTAAAGATGTGACCTAACCAATTGGCTTGGATGGACTGGCAGAAGCATAGGGGACCTAGTACCGAGCCCTGGGGAACACCGTATGAGGCTGTGCGATTGAAGACTTCTGGAAAGAGCTAATAGAGATCTGAATACATTGTGTATTTAAATGTTTGATCAGGCATAAAACAATCAATACATACCCAAAAAGTTAACTATGGTTTTGAGCTGTCTATTAATTTGCATTACAACATATATTTTGTGTACATGGAGGATTGGAATCATAAAGTTATTGTTATAATGTTATTGTTGTCATAATGTTATTGAATGTGCCGGCTGAAACTCTAAAGTGCTAAATTTATCTGAAAAAAATATTTATATACATTTTTTTTGTCCCTCACAAAAAAACAAGAAAACTTGAAAGAATACTATCAACATCTTATATTTTCCGGATCTATTTCATCTTCTTATTGGAGATAATGTGATATGAAGTGAACTCCATTCAACATGAAAGTAATGACAATCTATTCTATTCAAACAGAGTGTTTTAAACCTTTGGTCATGCTAATCACATGTCCTTTTATTCTCAATGAAGATTCTAGTTTGCTCTACGTTTCCTTCCTTTCATATTTGACGCTTATTATCTCATTTTCTTTTCGAGGTCCTTGATTATCCCGCAGCCTGTCCATGATTACCCCTCAGTCTGCAAATGGACAATAATTGCTGCCCCACTGCTTACAAAGATCTGTGGAGGAGAGAAAAATAATCA
This sequence comes from Oncorhynchus masou masou, assembly GCF_036934945.1. Classification (NCBI taxonomy): domain Eukaryota; kingdom Metazoa; phylum Chordata; class Actinopteri; order Salmoniformes; family Salmonidae; genus Oncorhynchus; species Oncorhynchus masou. The sequence goes on from NC_088235.1 coordinate 111,452,476, forward strand.
TTTTACATTGGTTGATCAACAAAAGGGGTAAATGAATATGCCATTTTGTCTTTGCTTCCTCTGGTGTTGTTCATGAAACAGAGAAGCTCTCTGTAGAATGACACACCTTGTACTTTCCCCATTACAAGTGAATATCCTGTGCTTTATTTTCAAACATAATATGGACAACAAGCAGAAAATTGAATTTAGAAAAAATGGGAGCGAGAGCTTTGAACACATATGCCTGCAGGATTCTTACCACTTTGATGTAGATCTTTCAGCTCGATGAAAGACGGGTCCGTTTGGCCTGGGGCCGCGTAAAAATTTACACGCTTTAATCATATTCTATCTCCCTCCTTACTAGGTGTGTGCCAAGTGAAGTCCCCCTCCGCGCTTGATCATTTTCTAGCATTATCGTAGGAGACTAGATGTCTCCTAAGTTACTGCGACAAAACGGTGTGAAGTGATTTCCCGCTCTAAAAAAGCAGATTTAATTATCACTCCGACACACCCTCCTCCTCCTCCCCCTCTGGAGAAGGTGAGGGTGGGGGAGGAGACTGTGGAGATAGGTGGTTGGTTGTGCCTGTGAGGCGGGGGGGGGGGGGGGATAAGGAGAAAAGCCGTGGCAGTTGTTGTTTTAATACTATAATAAACCCTGCGATGGCAGCATCTGATTGCCATCAGCTGGATGAATCAGAAAGATTAATGACAGCCATTTTGTTATGAGAGAAGGGGGAGATGAGGTGGGTGGGGAGGTGAGGGGGTGGGGATGTGAGGGGGGTGGGATGAGGTGGTTTGGAGGAGATGGGGGTGGGGCCGGTGGGGAGGTGAGTGAGTGTGTGTGGAGAGGCGGGTGTTGTAGACAGGGTGGGGAGGTGCGTCTATCCAGAACAGATGAGATTGACCTCACCTCAGAACGTACTATCTGTAGGTTAAGATGGTAAAATGTGTGGTCACGGTCCTTGTTTAGGTGGATATGCAATATTATAATGGAGTTCCGTTGTTGATCAACTGACTGTCCTCTGTTTTGAATCAGTTCAGAAACATCCAACACATATCATGGAATGGGTGCCAAAATGAGTAGGAGGAGGAGGAATTGGCATATTGCCAGCAGAACTTTATGGCACTAAAGGTAATCCTTTCATCTTTTTCTCATTGTGCACTGATATATTTATCAGGCGTGGATCATTCCTTTACAAATGGAAGATAGGACACACAAACACCTACAGTAAAGACAAGTTGTTTTAATCATTTGCTTGAATGCTAACCTCTACCTAGGAATATTTGTCACGAACCTTTCTCACACATTATTGTTTCTTCAGACGGGCAGATATACATGCCTAACAACACAATTCTAAACAACACCACAAACCACACAGTCCCATCAACCTATCACCATGGAGGGTAACTCTGTCACCTAACCAGTGTCACCAGTAATACAGGGCTTTTCTATTATTATATGGAGATAGAGGAACATAGAAGACAAATAGGATTTTGAGGGGGGGGGGGGACATATAACCACTTATCCCGCTCTGAATACAAAGGGCTGGACCCCGCACTATCACAAAGAAAACAGCTTAGCAGTGAGGGCATTTGTTTTCCATTCAGTGGGAGAAGCACTTTGTCTTTCCAATCGTTACCTGTTTGAGAATCAGTTTCTCCATTAAGGTTAGGCCTAAAGAGGGAGGTGCTGTCTGGGGCTAAATTGCAATTAGTGGGCCTGCGAGTGAGGCCGATACCAGTTAACTTGGGATATTGGAGTGCAAGAGCCCTAGTAATCAGCCTTTGGTCATGTAGAACAATGCATAAAATTAAATTGACATTAATGAATAATTGTGTAATGAAAATGGAAGAGGCGAGTTAATTACATGTTACGGTGAGTGTAATGCCCAGATAACCTTGTGTCTAATGCTATTCTTAGTCTGGCTGCCAAGCCTCTCCTCTTTCCTCTCCTCTCCTGTCACAGAGCCCCCCCTCTCTCTCTCGCTCTCCTCTACTCTCGCCTTTCACAGAAGCCTCTCTCTCTCTCTCCTCTCTCAGAGAAGCCTCTCTCTCTCTCCTCTCTCAGAGAAGCCTCTCTCTTGCACTCTCTCTTTCTCCGCTCGGTGGGAAGTCATTAGAGCCAGAGTAGATAATGCCGCGGTGACGCCGGCCAAACCCAGAGTGGCTACAATCTAGCAGAGACTTTCTTTCAGGTGCCTTTTTCTCCTGAGTGGGGCATGTTGAAGTCATTTGTACACAGCCTGAATGGAATTAAAGGTCACATGCGCTAAGTGGCCTGGATGGGCTCTCCTCTTCTCTCCTCTCACACTCAGCCAGACCCACTTACCTAAAGAGAATGTCATGGGGACAGATCAACCCAACCAGGTTCACTCAGCTAGAGGACTGTCATGGGGACTAAAGGGACTATCGTGGGGACTAAAGGGACTATCGTGGGGACTAAAGGGACTATCATGGGGACTAAAGGGACTATCAAGGGGACTAAAGGGACTATCATGGGGACTAAATGGACTATTGTGGGGACTAGAGGAACTATCATGGGGACTAAAGGGACTATCATGGGGACAAAAAAGGACTATCATGGGGACTAAAGGGACTATCATGGGGACTATCATGGGGACTAAATGGACTATTGTGGGGACTAGAGAGACTATCATGTGGACTAAAGGGACTATCATGGGGACTAAAAGGACTATCATGGGGACTAAAGGGACTATCATGGGGACTAAAGGGACTATCATGGGGACTGAATGGACTATTGTGGGGACTAGATAGACTATCCTGGGGACTAGAGGGACTATCATGGGGACTAAAGGGACTATCGTAGGGACTAAAGGGACTATCATGGGGACTAAAGGGACTATCCTGGGGGCTAGAGGGACTATCATGGGGACTAAAGGGACTATACTGGGGACTAAAGGGACTATACTGGGGACTAAAGGGACTATCATGGGGACTAAAGGGACTATACTGGGGACTAAAGGGACTATCATGTGGACTAAAGTGACTATCATGGGGACTAAAGGGACTATCGTGGGGACTAAAGGGACTATCTTGGGGACTAAAGTGACTGTAAACTGGGGATGATTAGGTGACCGTGATGGTATGAGGGCCAGATTGGGAATTTATCCAGGACACCGGGGTTAACACCCCTACTCTTACTATATGTGCCATGGGATATTTAGCGACCACAGAGAGTCAGGACACCCGTTTAATGCACCCTACACAGGGCAATGTCCCCAATCACTGCCCTGGGGCATTTAGATATGTTAGACCATAGGAAATGGTGCCTCCTACTGGCCCTCCGACACCACACCTTACTATATAAGGTCCCAGAGTTGACAGTGCATGTCAGAGCAAAAACCAATCCATGAGGTCGAAGGAATTGTCTGTAGATAGCCGAGACAGGATAGGGTTCTAGGCACAGATCTGAGGAAGGGTACCAAAACATGTCAGCATCATTGAATATCCCTAGAGGCCTCCATCATTCTTAAATGGAAGACATTTGGAACCACCATGACTCTACCTACAGCCTGCACCCGGCCAAATTGAGCAATCAGGGGAGAAGGGCCTTGGTCAGGGAGGTGACCAAGAACCTGATGGGCACTCTGACAAAGCTTTAGAGTTCCTCTGTGGAGATGGGAGAACCTTCTAGAAGGACAACTATCACTGCAGCATTCCACCAATCAGGCCTTTATGGTAGAGTGGCCAGACGGAAGACACTCCTCAGTAAAAGGCTCATGACAGCCCGCTGGCAGTTTGCCTAAAGGCACCTAAAGACTCTCAGACAATGTGAAACAAGATTCTCTGGTCTAATGTAACCAATATGGAACTATTTGGTCTGAATGCCAAGCATTACGTCTGGAGGAAACCTGGCACAATCCCTACGGTGAAGCATGGTGGTGGCAGCATCATGCTGTGGGGATGTTTTCAGTGGCAGGGACTGGGAGACTCGTCTGGATTGAGGCAAAGATGAATGGAGCCAAGTATAGAGATCCTTGATGAAAACCTGCTCCAGTGCGATCAGGACCTCAGACTGGGGCAAAGGTTCACCTTCCAACAGGACAACGACCCTAAGCACACAACCAGACAACGCAGGAGAGGTTTCGGGACAAGCCTCTGAATGTCCTTGAGTGGCCCAGCCAGAGCCCGGACTTGAACCTGATTGAACGTCTCTGGAGAGTCCTGAAAATAGCTGTGCAGCGATCCCCATCGAACCTGACAGAGCTTTAGAGGATCTGCTGAGAAGAAAGGGAGAAACTCCCCAAATACAGGTCTGCCAAAGTTATAGCGTCATACCCATAAAGACTCAATGCTGTAATCGCTGCCAAAGGTGCTTCAGCAAAGTATTGTGTAAAGACTCTGAATACTTATGTAAATGTCATATTTAAAAAAATATATAAATTAGGAACAATTTCTAAAAACCTATTTCTATTTTGTCATTACGGGGTATTGTGTGTAGATCGATGAGGGAATTTTTCTAAATACATTTTAGAATCAAATATGGACAAAGTCAAGAGGTCGGATTTCTTTCCGAAGGAACTGTATACTTCCATTCATTTTTTTCAACTGGTACCGGGGAACCTTCAAACAAGTCTTGTGTGGCCTGTGGGCATCCTAGAACAAATCAACATGTACGTACAGGGGTCATATTATTGTGTAGCCCAAACTGTTCTGACGCTACAGACAGAAGTTGGCAGATCGGTTGTATCGACTTCAGATGAGTCCCAAGGTAGTTGTGGGGGACGTAGAGCGAAACGGAGAACACCGTCGTGTCCGTGAGAGTCTCATCTTTCCATGGGGCCTAAAAGGACTAACATGGGTACTAAAGGGACAAACAAGTTGGACTGGCATGGGTACTAAAGGGACTGTGATGGTAACTAAAGGACTATCATGGGGACAAACAAGATCCACCACTTGTGCTTCTTAGGGACTAAGGACAGGTACATCAGCCAGGCAAAGTGTTCATGACCAGAGAGAAAGCTAGCCATCTAAAAAAAAAATATCACAATTCTACAATGGCCAATGTTACATTCTACAAGGACCATTATGAAAGCATAATAATGATGATGACCATAGGCTTGGGCGGTATACCGTAGATACCGTGTACTGGGGTCTTTGGAAAAAGCAACTGGATGGTTTTCAATATTGTCAATAATATCAAAACAATTTATTTTAAATGTTTCATTAAATTGGAATATATGTAGATAGGTTTAAAGTTAATACCTGCAGTCTACTTGTGCATTATGTTCATTTAATTTCACCTGTCACATTATTTTACATTTTGAAGCAACTACAGTTCCCCAGGCACGTGTTTGTTTGGAGACTGCAGGATCTGCTGAGTCCATGCCACCTTGTGCTACCTCTCAGGCCTCTAGGTCACCAGGATGCTGTTATGCAGTTATGGCGCACACCTCTCACCATCGTTACACGTACATCACTCACCTGGACTCAATCACTTCCTTGAATACCTGCCCTATATATGTCACTCCCTGTAATGAAATTCTTCGTACTCCTCTGACGAGGAGTATGAAATATCGGACCAATGCGCGGCGTGGTAAGTGTCCACATTGTATTTATTGAACTGAACACGGAATACAAAAACCCAAGAGAAATAAATTAAAACCGAAACAGTTCTGTTGTAACGATTATCTTCTTCCTCTGATGAGGAGTGTGAAATATCAGACCAATGCGCAGCGTGGTAAGTGTCCACATTGTATTTATTGAACTGAACAGCGTGGTATGTGTTCATGATGATTTATTTTACTGAACACTGAAAATACAAAATAACAATGTGAAAATAAGCGAAAACTGAAACAGTCCTGTAAGGTGCGTAAAACACTAAAACAGAAAAGAAAAGGCTACCTAAGTACGATTCTTAATCAGAGACAACGAACGACACCTGCCTCTGATTGAGAACCAAACCAGGCCAAACACATAAATACAACATAGAAAAAAAACATAGACTACCCACCCCAACTCACGCCCTGACCAAACTAAAACAAAGACATAATAAAGGAACTAAGGTCAGAACGTGACACTACCTTTGGTTCCTTATCCAGGCGTCATTGTTTCTGTTTCCTGTCTGTGTGCTGTTTGTAAGTCGCTCTGGATAAGAGCGTCTGCTAAATGACTTAAATGTAAATGTAATGTAATGTCTGTTAGTGTTTCTTGTTTTGTACTATGTTCTGTTTACTTTATTAAAACACTCACTCCCTAAACTTGCTTCCTGACTCTCGACGCACATCGTTACAGAATGATGCCTCACCTCAGGGAAGCATCAGGGAGTGTTTTTTGTTGTTTTTGTGTCAGGTGGAATGACGTCGGGTCTGGGAGCCGCTACAGGCTTACAGGCCTCAGGCTTTCATGCCTCAGCTGACTCTCAGCGCACATCGTTACAGTCCATAGTGTTCCATATCTATCGGCGAGTCTCTGTTGTGCGGTGCACATGAGGTAATGAAGTTACACTTCTATGCAATTCATTACTAAATAATTGTCTTCGGATATCTTATAATGGCCTTCTGCCAGAAGTCAAAGAGCTCTGGATGAGTTATCTGTCGAGCTGCCATTTTGTCCCTGTGCTTCCTACTAGCATTTTGCTTCTCCTTCGTTCTTCTCCCCTCACTCGTCATCCAGAAAACCATGCATCACAACTTTGTTCATTTGCACAATAACTTAATGAGCTGGATTTGCCTGTCTTCGCTATTAGATTGTGCAAATTATGTTAGCGTTCTGGTAATCGAGGTCCAATGGGGTTTTCTTGCATTTTAGCGCCCCCTTGAGTGCTATGCCGGAAATACTGTAAATCCCGGGATGAGAGAAGGACGGTATGACAATACGAACATCTGGATACTGTCCAAACCAAGATGACCAACACTTGCACCCTCTCCGAGGGGGCTTGTTGTCAGAATAGGGAAACTAATCACCATCCATAGTGAGAGGGCTTGTTTTCAGAATAGGGAAACAAATCACCATCAATAGTGAGAGCGATTGTTATCAGAATAGGGAAACTAATCACTTTCCGTAGTGCTTCTCTTGACTCTTGCTTTCTCACCAAATGAAACGCCTTGGCCCTGGCACTATTGGGAAAATTAACGAGAACAAATTAGTTTGGTGGAAAGTAGCATTTGTATGTGAAACCCTTGGCTCGTCCTTTTAGTAATTACGCAGACAAATGCCCTGACTTCACACCTCAAACACCTGCACAGACTTTTAAATCTGCAGAGTTTGCTCATTTCTTTTCCCCTTGCGTTTTTGGGTCAATTTCAGACTCTAACGTCTATAGGGGAATGACCTTTTGTTGATTACAAAGTAAAGTATTTTAGGTCTCAGTGGTTAGATTGATCATTCTCTCTCCCTTATGGTATATATACACTGCAGAACACACATAACAGGATTAGAAATCACTAGTTGGCTGGGTGGATAAACGTATAGTCTCAAATACAATCTATGCATGCTATTTCTACAGTTTATAGTCCTCAGATCCTCAAAGATCTACTCTCTGGTCCAGTGTCGTGCCCTCCGATCCTCAAAGGTTTACAGCTGCACCACCGAGAGCATCTTGACTGGCTGCATCACCGCCTGCTATGACAATTGCAAGGCAAGGCACTACATAGGTTAGTGCGTAGAGCCCAATACATCACTGGGGCCGAGCTCCCTGCCATTCAGTACCTCTATACCAGGCGGTATCAGAGGAATGGCCCTAAAAGTGTTCTAAGACCCCAACCACTCAAGTTATAGATCGTTCTCTCTGTAACCAACAGGAGCCTGAACAGCTTCTCCCCTCAAGCCATAAGACTGAAAAAAATAGAAGCGAACATGCTATTAGCATTATCAAATAAAAAATTAAAACATCTCGTAAACACATGCTGAGCACATGCTGATGTCATAATGAAGGACCAAACCATACTCCTTATTATTCACGTAGTAAGGAATCTCTTCAATCAATCACGGCCAGAAATTGTGTAAAACAAACATTCTTTCCAATTGACCACCGTTGTAAAAGAGCCAACCTCGTGGTTGATTTTTTTTTTGTTATACAGAAATAACTGCCTGTGTTGTTCAATGTAACCAAGTCAAAACATCTTGACCTACGGTTCACATTACTTCCACATAAAGGCTTCGAGAAGAGCCCTGTGGCCTCAGGCTATTTGGCGTGGGAACTGTGGGGACTCGGTGGCTACACGCGTGTGGAAAACATTTCATCACAGGTAAGACATTTAACTTGTTTAGTATAGTCCGTTTGTAACTCCACTCACTACTTGTAGCTGTGTAGTCTGTTTGTTTGCCTTGTAGAGTCTTAGCTAGCTTAATGTTCCGGTCGGTCGCTGGCTAACACGCACTCATTTGGCTGCCAGCACCGTCATGAGAAAAATATATATTGTAGAAGCCATACTGTAATATATTTTTGTAAGTAGTGAGAACTCTAAGGAGCAGGGAATGTTGAAATAATCTCTAGACATGGTATACCTTTATTCAATTTAGTAATTGATTAAAACAAGCAGACAACAAGAAAATGTATTTTGAACAACGGTTTGTTTTGTTTGATCCTAGCTAGCTACATAGCCGTCTTTGTATCTAAGACAATTGTGTAGTCTAGAGCGATTTTCTAGGTTAGCTGGCCAGCTATTGTCGTTCTTCTAACGTAGCTAGCCAGCTAGCCCCCGAATAGCAGCACTGTAGTAACTATTACAGTACAACGGTTTGTTTTGTTTGATCCTAGCTAGCTACATAGCCGTCTTTGTATCTAAGACAATTGTGTAGCCTAGAGCGATTTTCTAGGTTAGCCAGCCAGCTATTGTCGTTCTTTTAAAGTAACGGAACGCAATCAACCTTGCTAGCTAGCCAGCTAGCCCCGAATAGCAGCACTGTAGAAACTATCACACTCGACGGAACGACTTGATTAGTGTAGTGTCAACATCGCAGCCACTACCAGCTAGCCTACTCCAGCAGTACCGTATCATTTCAATCATTTTAGTCAATAAGATTCTTGCTACGTAAGCTTAACTTTCTGAACATTCGAGACGTGTAGTCCACTTGTCATTCCAATCCCCTTTGCATTAGCGTAGCCTCTTCTGTACCCTGTTAACTATGTGTCTATCTATCCCTGTTCTCTCCTCTCTGCACAGACCATACAAACGCTCCACACCGCGTGGCCGCGGCCACCCTAATCTGGTGGTCCCAGCGCGCACGACCCACGTGGAGTTCCTGGTCTCCGGTAGCCTCTGGAACTGCCGATCTGCGGCCAACAAGGCAGAGTTCATCTCAGCCTATGCCTCCCTCCAGTCCCTCGACTTCCTGGCACTGACGGAAACATGGATCACCACAGATAACACTGCTACTCCTACTGCTCTCTCTTCGTCCGCCCACGTGTTCTCGCACACCCCGAGAGCTTCTGGTCAGCGGGGTGGTGGCACCGGGATCCTCATCTCTCCCAAGTGGTCATTCTCTCTCTCTCCCCTTACCCATCTATCTATCGCCTCCTTTGAATTCCATGCTGTCACAATTACCAGCCCTTTCAAGCTTAACATTCTTATCATTTATCGCCCCCCAGGTTCCCTCGGAGAGTTCATCAATGAGCTTGATGCCTTGATAAGCTCCTTTCCTGAGGACGGCTCACCTCTCACAGTCCTGGGCGACTTTAACCTCCCCACGTCTACCTTTGACTCATTCCTCTCTGCCTCCTTCTTTCCACTCCTCTCCTCTTTTGACCTCACCCTCTCACCTTCCCCCTACTCACAAGGCAGGCAATACGCTCGACCTCATCTTTACTAGATGCTGTTCTTCCACTAACCTCACTGCAACTCCCCTCCAAGTCTCCGACCACTACCTTGTATCCTTTTCCCTCTCGCTCTCATCCAACACTTCCCACACTGCCCCTACTCGGATGGTATCGCGCCGTCCCAACCTTCGCTCTCTCTCCCCCGCTACTCTTTCCTCTTCCATCCTATCATCTCTTCCCTCTGCTCATACCTTCTCCAACCTTTCTCCTGACTCTGCCTCCTCAACCCTCCTCTCTTCCCTTTCTGCATCCTTTGACTCTCTATGTCCCCTATCCTCCAGGCCGGCTCGGTCCTCCCTCCCGCTCCGTGGCTCGATGACTCATTGCGAGCTCACAGAACAGAGCTCCGGGCAGCCGAGCGGAAATGGAGGAAAACTCGCCTCCCTGCGGACCTGGCATCCTTTCACTCCCTCCTCTCTACATTTTCCTCCTCTGTCTCTGCTGCTAAAGCCACTTTCTACCACTCTAAATTCCAAGCATCTGCCTCTAACCCTAGGAAGCTCTTTGCCACCTTTTCCTCCCTCCTGAATCCTCCTCCCCCTCCCCCCCTCCTCCCTCTCTGCAGATGACTTCGTCAACCATTTTGAGAAGAAGGTCGACGACATCCGATCCTCGTTTGCTAAGTCAAACGACACCGCTGGTTCTGCTCACACTGCCCTACCCTGTGCTCTGACCTCTTTCTCCCCTCTCTCTCCAGATGAAATCTCGCTTCTTGTGACGGCCGGCCGCCCAACAACCTGCCCGCTCGACCCTATCCCCTCCTCTCTCCTCCAGACCATTTCCGGGGACCTTCTCCCTTACCTCACCTCGCTCATCAACTCATCCCTGACCGCTGGCTACGTCCCTTCCGTCTTCAAGAGAGCGAGAGTTGCACCCCTTCTGAAAAAACCTACACTCGATCCCTCCGATGTCAACAACTACAGACCAGTATCCCTTCTTTCTTTTCTCTCCAAAACTCTTGAACGTGCCGTCCTTGGCCAGCTCTCCCACTATCTCTCTCAGAATGACCTTCTTGATCCAAATCAGTCAGGTTTCAAGACTAGTCATTCAACTGAGACTGCTCTTCTCTGCATCACGGAGGCGCTCCGCACTGCTAAAGCTAACTCTCTCTCCTCTGCTCTCATCCTTCTAGACCTATCGGCTGCCTTCGATACTGTGAACCATCAGATCCTCCTCTCCACCCTCTCCGAGTTGGGCATCTCTGGCGCGGCCCACGCTTGGATTGCGTCCTACCTGACAGGTCGCTCCTACCAGGTGGCGTGGCGAGAATCTGTCTCCTCGCCACGCGCTCTCACCACTGGTGTCCCCCAGGGCTCTGTTCTAGGCCCTCTCCTATTCTCGCTATACACCAAGTCACTTGGCTCTGTCATAACCTCACATGGTCTCTCCTATCATTGCTATGCAGACGACACACAATTAATCTTCTCCTTTCCCCCTTCTGATGACCAGGTGGCGAATCGCATCTCTGCATGTCTGGCAGACATATCAGTGTGGATGACGGATCACCACCTCAAGCTGAACCTCGGCAAGACGGAGCTGCTCTTCCTCCCGGGGAAGGACTGCCCGTTCCATGATCTCGCCATCACGGTTGACAACTCCATTGTGTCCTCCTCCCAGAGCGCTAAGAACCTTGGCGTGATCCTGGACAACACCCTGTCGTTCTCAACCAACATCATGGCGGTGGCCCGCTCCTGTAGGTTCATGCTCTACAACATCCGCAGAGTACGACCCTGCCTCACACAGGAAGCGGCGCAGGTCCTAATCCAGGCACTTGTCATCTCCCGTCTGGATTACTGCAACTCGCTGTTGGCTGGGCTCCCTGCCTGTGCCATTAAGCCCCTACAACTCATCCAGAACGCCGCAGCCCGTCTGGTGTTCAACCTTCCCAAGTTCTCTCACGTCACCCCGCTCCTCCGCTCTCTCCACTGGCTTCCAGTTGAAGCTCGCATCCGCTACAAGACCATGGTGCTTGCATACGGAGCTGTGAGGGGAACGGCACCGCAGTACCTCCAGGCTCTGATCAGGCCCTACACCCAAGCAAGGGCACTGCGTTCATCCACCTCTGGCCTGCTCGCCTCCCTACCATTGAGGAAGTACAGTTCCCGCTCAGCCCAGTCAAAACTGTTCGCTGCTCTGGCCCCCCAATGGTGGAACAAACTCCCTCACGACGCCAGGACAGCGGAGTCAATCACCACCTTCCGGAGACACCTGAAACCCCACCTCTTCAAGGAATACCTAGGATAGGATAAGTAATCCTTCTCACCATCCCCCCCTTAATGATTTAGATGCACTATTGTAAAGTGGCTGTTCCACTGGATGTCAGAAGGTGAATTCACCAATTTGTAAGTCGCTCTGGATAAGAGCGTCTGCTAAATGACTTAAATGTAATGTAAATGTTGAAAAAGGTCAAGTTTTTTTGCTGTGAGCCAATTGAGTAACGGCAGCTTTTCGTTAACCTCTATCCAATACCGATTGGACAACAGCAAACCATGCAGGCTGAGGTGCATCTTTTTCAAAATAAAAACAAAGAGGTTGAAATGGAGTACCTTAAAGATATTACAACAACCAAAGTAAAGAATCGATTAAAATAAAAGATCCCGAGGGACAACCCAGAGACCCTTATGACTGATTTCAGTGGAACTGAAGAGAGGAGAATGAGATTGCAACCTGCTCTTCTTTACCCCATACCCTACAGCCTAGCACTCTGCCATCACTGCTGCTCTGCCCCATACCAGGAAGGGTGGCATCTGCACATGTAGACAGATCACTGTGGAGGGAGAAGAGGGGGAAGAGGAAGAAGGACTGAAGTTAACAGCTAACATTTTATAACAATGGAACAAGAATGGTCCAGGGTCCTGAGAGCAGCCTGGAGGAGGTTCCCAACATGAAAAACAAGAATGGTCCAGGGACCTTAGAGCAGCCTGGAGGAGGTTCCCAACATGAAAAACAAGAATGGTCCAGGGTCCTGAGAGCAGCCTGGAGGAGGTTCCCAACATGAAAAACAAGAATGGTCCAGGGTCCTGAGAGCAGCCTGGAGGAGGTTCCCAACATGAAAAACAAGAATGGTCCAGGGTCCTGAGAGCAGCCTGGAGGAGGTTCCCAACATGAAAAACAAGAATGGTCCAGGGTCCTGAGAGCAGCCTGGAGGAGGTTCCCAACATGAAAAACAAGAATGGTCCAGGGTCCTGAGAGCAGCCTGGAGGAGGTTCCCAACATGAAAAACAAGAATGGTCCAGGGTCCTGAGAGCAGCCTGGAGGAGGTTCCCAACATGAAAAACAAGAATGGTCCAGGGTCCTGAGAGCAGCCTGGAGGAGGTTCCCAACATGAAAAACGGCCACAGAGCGCTTTAAACAGGAGGAGCCAGAGGTGGTTCAGCCACAAGGCTCTTTAAACAGGAGGAGCCAGAGGTGGTTCAGCCACAAGGCTCTTTAAACAGGAGGAGCCAGAGGTGGTTCAGCCACAAGGCTCTTTAAACAGGAGGAGCCAGAGGTGGTTCAGCCACAAGGCTCTTTAAACAGGGGAAGCCAGAGGTGGTTCAGCCACAAGGCTCTTTAAACAGGAGGAGTCAGAGGTGGTTCAGCCACAAGGCTCTTTAAACAGGAGGAGCCAGAGGTGGTTCAGCCACAAGGCTCTTTAAACAGGGGAAGCCAGAGGTGGTTCAGCCACAAGGCTCTTTAAACAGGAGGAGCCAGAGGTGGTTCAGCCACAAGGCTCTTTAAACAGGAGGAGCCAGAGGTGAAGGCTACCCGTGAAGATGTGTCAACATCAGAAACAACAACTGGGTACCCCTCCCCACCTCCTCATTCCCGCCACTGCCCCGGAGTTAACGCTCTGAATGACAGCCTAGCTGAACAACAGAGAGACTTTACCATGTTCAATGAACAATACCACCTCCAGCAACTTCCAGCAACCAGATCAGACCTGACCCGCAGACCTGAAACCAGCTGACAGCACAGATACAACAGATGTGCTGTGCTGTAAGGCAGGTTGAAGCGGCAAACCATTGATCTACAAATGGAGTTGGACCGCATGAAAGAGGAACTCGTCTGGAGAGACAGCTGGAGGAGATGAAGAGATCCACTCCAGACACCACCCCACAACAGCAGCACACAGCCAGAGCAGCAGTCAGAGGACAACATTGTCATCCTGTATTACTCCAACAGAAAATACCTTGATGGAAGACAGCTCTTCCCAAGGAGAAGAGTGAGGAACTATGCAGTCTGCCCTTGGATTACTGGCAGAGCACCCACCTACATAATCCTCCACACAAGGAGGAATGAGCTCAGCACAGGCAAGGTGGATGTAGCCAAGTCTCTGACCCAGGTGGTTATAGGCTTTGACCCAGGTGGCTATTGGTTCTGACCCAGATCGCTATAACAGCCACGTAGGCCTACCCCACAGCTAAGATCATAATCTCCACTCTTCTACCCAGAACAGATATACATCAGAGAATCATTCACAGGTTAAATGCTGAAATGTCTGGTAACTTTGCTCTGATCCAGAATGTGCACATTGCACATGATAAGTATATTTCCCATGACCAACTCTCTGACCAGTTCCACGTCAACAGAGAAGGGATGAGCGCCATGGCAAAGGTTCTGAAGGACACCGCTTTGGACAGAAGGTCACACAACCACACTGACATCAGAATACCAAAAAACCAACCACCAACAACCTCAAAGGGACTCCAAGCCAAGGCAACACAACACACATACCCATCGACAATACAGTCAGCCATCTACCCAGAGGGACAGTTATACTACAGTAGCATCCAGGGTAAACCCCAGCCATCTACCCAGAGGGACAGTTATACTACAGTATCATCCAGGGTAAACCCCAGCCATCTACCCAGAGGGACAGTTATACTACAGTAGCATCCAGGGTAACCCCCAGCCATCTACCCAGAGGGACAGTTATACTACAGTATCATCCAGGGTAAACCACAGCCATCTACCAAGAGGGACAGTTATACTACAGTAGTATCCAGGGTAAACCCCAGCCATCTACCCAGAGGGACAGTTATACTACAGTAGCATCCAGGGTAAACCCCAGCCATCTACCCAGAGGGACAGTTATACTACAGTAGCATCCAGGGTAAACCCCAGCCATCTACCCAGAGGGACAGTTATACTACAGTATCATCCAGGGTAAACCCCAGCCATCTACCCAGAGGGACAGTTATACTACAGTAGCATCCAGGGTAAACCCCAGCCATCTACCCAGAGGGACAGTTATACTACAGTAGCATCCAGGGTAAACCCCAGCCATCTACCCAGAGGGACAGTTATACTACAGTAGCATCCAGGGTAAACCCCAGCCATCTACCTAGAGGGACAGTTATACTACAGTAGCATCCAGGGTAAACCCTAGCCATCTACCCAGAGGGACAGTTATATTACAGTATCATCCAGGGTAAACCCGAGCCATCTACCCAGAGGGACAGTTATACTACAGTAGCATCCAGGGTAAACCCCAGCCATCTACCCAGAGGGACAGTTATACTACAGTAGCATCCTGGGTAAACACCTACCATCTACCCAGAGGGACAGTTATACTACAGTAGCATCCAGGGTAAACCCCAGCCATCTACCTAGAGGGACAGTTATACTACAGTAGCATCCTGGGTAAACACCTACCATCTACCCAGAGGGACAGTTATACTACAGTAGCATCCAGGGTAAACCCCAGCCATCTATCCAGAGGGACAGTTATACTACAGTAGCATCCAGGGTAAACCCCAGCCATCTATCCAGAGGGACAGTTATACTGCAGTAGCATCCAGGTAAGCACCCACAGGTCCAATCCAACATAACTACAACAGAGCTCCAGAACAGTCCACTGAGAGATTCCCAAGAGTTCAGTCAGAGAGCTTTGCTGAGATAAACACACAGGGTCTGCAAAAACACAGCAGCATCTGAACTTAATCAGATATGACACCTTCTGAACATGATCTGGAATCGAGGGATGCAATTCATTTAGTTTTATTCATCATTATTTAGTCTTGTCTACTCCAGATAGAATAACAGATACTAAAGCCTTCAAAATTATACATGTAATCATTCATAGCCTGCTACCCAAAATATACATGCCCAGAGCATTAGTAGAAACTCATAAACCTCAAATACTGTATTAACATTTTCAGAGACATGGATGAATAGAAACATTTCAGACACTGAGTAAAGAAATCCAGGGTTAGATATGATATAGAATTGATAGGTACACTGGAGCTGAGTGAGTAGCAACCTATGTCCTCGATAAATGACTGTCTATGAAGATTTCACCTCAGATTCCCCCTGTAGATGTCGATGGTTTATTTGTTTTAAATAACTCTACATGAGAACAAGTCATTGATGATTGGTCAAATTGAAAAACCACCCAATGCCCCAGTAGACGCCATAAACAATATTATCACCACTGTAAATTCAATGCATTGGTCAAATGAATGGATTATTTTGGATGACTTTAACAAGAATTGGCCAGATAAAGCCTTTGCTAAGGATAGAAAAAACGATCAAAAAATATGTATGTTACTCAAGTAATCAAAGAACCAACGAGAGTTAATCCACAAATTCATAACGGGACTTTGCTGAATTGGCTCTTGCTGACAGGTCCTGACAGGATTATACATTCGGGTGTTCCTCCAGACTGTCCATCATCTACTCTGTTTGTCATTTATTTAGCTAGACAGGTCAGAACAAATTCTTATTTACAATGATGGCCTACCGGGGAACAGTGGGTTAACGGCCTTGTTCAGGGGCAGAACGACAGATTTTTACCTACTAGTCCAACGCTCTAACCATAAGGCTAAAGAACCGCCCACATTGATTAATTTAAGACAATGTATACATTTCGATATTGATTCTTTCATTGACGACTTGATATCCAACGAGCAAAGATTTCAACTAATCCCAACAGCCACAAAGAGCATGGGATTACTGTCTCACTGACTTCACAAAGCGTTAAAGATGCACCTTGGAGAACAGTAAAAGTTAAGGGCTGTCACCTGCTCTGGGTTAGCACTGATTGAATACATCTGTACAGCGAAAGGAATAAAGCTCGGGCTAAGTACCGTAGAACCAAAGAACCGACTAATTGGGAGTCCTATAGAAAATTAAATCCTTCTATATGGGATAGTTTTACAAATATATATTTTTTTAAATCCACCGCAGTTCTGGAAATACACAAAGGACCTTTTAAATAGGTCAAATAATCAAACCTATTCAGCAAATCATCCTAAATTACCATGTCATTCAAGAGCCGACAGATACAGCTCACCTGGAACCTCAAATAATATTACCCACAATTCCATCAATTCTGGGTATACTGTATATGGAGATCAACACCGCTAAGCAGATATTTAACTTTAGAAAGAATCAACCAACTGATGTACTGCCTCTCCTCAATGAGATCAATATAACCTAAGGAGCAGGTCTAGATGGACTGGAACCCAGATTTATACATTGGTCTGGTAATCTTAGAATGTGTCTTCTAGCAGATCTATTCAACACGTCTTTAACGACTGGTTAAATACCTTTGGATGGAAATGAGCCCGAGTCACAGAGTCTTCATAAAGGTGGAAACTCCTTCGACCAAAATAACTATAGACCTATATCAGTATTCTAGTCAACAGCAAAACATCTTTGAGAAATGAATACATTCCCAAATGTATCAATACCGAGATAAATTTAATTTCACCCTTTCAATCTGGATTTAGACCCAACAGTTATATCACTAGAGCATTAGAAACTTACTAATGGTATAAATCCTTCATCTCACCAAGGCAAACTAACTGGTGCCGTTAATCCTTCATCTCACCAAGGCAAACTAACTGGTGCCGTAAATCCTTCATCTCACCAAGGCAAACTAACTGGTGCCGTTAATCCTTCCCCTGACCAAGGCAAACTAACTGGTGCCATCTTCATTGATTTATCAAAAGCATTTGATTTAGTCAATCATCTCACTAGGAAAACTTCAAAAACATTTGATTTAGTCAATCATCTCACTGGGAAAACTTCAAAACATTGGTTTCACTAACAGATCACTAAACTGGTTCCGTGCATATCTTAACAATAGAAAACAATGTGTTTTCATTGAAGGACATAAATCAGAGCTTCTTGGACTCAGTAGAGGTGTACCTCAAGGCTCAGTATTGGCCCCCCTTCTACTCTCTATATTCATAAATGAATTGCCTCTAATGTGTCAGAATACACATGTTCACATATACACTGATGATACTGTGCTCTATACATCATGTTCAAATATACAAGCAACTCTCGAAGATGATTTTAGCAAATTATTTGGTTTTAAATGAATAAAAACAGTCCTATATCACTCTGTTTGGTATGCAGAAAATAAAAAAACTCTACATCTGGTAATTTCTAAATTCATTGAAGTGATGGAACAATGCTTGAAAGTGTTGATTGTTTGACATTTCTAGATTTGAGGATAGATTCTACATATTGATAATATTAGTATAAACAATTAACTATAAGTTTGAGTTACTATACAGATCCATAAAATGGTTTACTGTATCTGTAGGATAGACCTTAGTAACCCAACTGCTGTTTCCTGTCCTAGACTGTGTTGACATCTTTCAAAACACAACCAAGACCTTATTTCACAAATTAGGTGTTATTTATAACAATCTTTGCATATTCATAATTGGGTGCCATTATAAGATATTACTGCACAATGTATGAATCGCTAAAGAGGCCTGTCACCCCCAAACAGAAGACAACTGCATTGGTACCACTTTCTTTTTAAAATGTATCAACTTAGATTTTCCCTGTATATATTAGGGAACACCTAACTTCACAAGACTCACACTACTCCTTTCGATAAGAACAGCAATTACACATTCCGAGGATATATCATGAAGATAGAGTAAGATCTTTGTCACACCTTGACCTTAGTATTCTTTGTTTTCTTTGTTATTTTGGTTAGGTCAGGGTGTGTCATGGGTGATGTATGTGTTTTTTTCCTTGTCTAGGGGTTTTGTATGTTTAAGGGGGTGTTTTCTATTCTAGGTGTTTTTGTAAGTCTATGGTTGCCTAGATTGGTTCTCAATTAGAGGCAGCTGTCTATCGTTGTCTCTGATTGGGAACCATATTTAGGCAGCCATATTCTTTGGGTATTTTGTGGGTGATTGTTCCTGTTCCAGTGTTTAGTGTTCATGTTACGGGACTGTTTCGTCTTTGTTCCTTTTGTCGGTTTGTTGTTTTTATTCGGTGTTTAAAGTATTCCCATTAAATCTTTATTATCATCACGCTGCATCTTGGTCCTCCTCTCTTTCACCCGAAAACAATCGTTACAGAATCACCCACCACCAAAGGACCAAGCAGCGTGGTAACGGGCAGCAGCAGGAGGAGCAGCGCTATCAGGACTATTGGACTTGGGAGGAGACACTGGATGGAGATGGACCCTGGACGCAGCCGGGGGAATATCGCCACCCCGAGGCAGAGCTGGAGGCAGCCAAAGCAGAGAGGTGGCTGTATGAAGAGGCAGCACGGCAGCACGACTGGAAGCCCGAGAGGCAGCCCCAAAAAATTAATGGGGGGGGGGGACACGGGGAGTGTGGCGAAGCCATTTAGGAGACCTGCGCCAACTCCCGTGTTTACTGTGGAGAGAGAGGGCGTCGTACTGGTCAGGCACCATGTTATGCGGTAGAATGCACGGTGTCTCCAGTACGCGTGTTTAGCCCGGTGCCCGACATCCCTGCTCCCCGCATCTGCCGGGCTAGGGTGAGGATCCAGCCAGGGCAGATGGTGCCAGCCCTGCTCTCCAGACAGCCAGTGGGTCTCCTCGGGCCAGGATATCCTGCGCCGGCTTTGCTCACTGTGTCTCCCGTATGTCTGCACAGCCCAGTGCGTCCTGTGCCTGCACCCCGCATGTGCCGGGCTAGAGTCACCATCCAGCCAGGACGGGCTGTGCAGGCCATTAGCTCAAGACCTCCAGTGCGTCTTCACGGTCCGGTCTATCCAGTACCACCAGTGCCAACACAACGCACCAGACCTCCAGTACGCCTCCACAGCCCAGTACATCCAGTTCCTCCTCCCCGCACTCGCCCTGAGGTGCGTGTCTCCAGCCCGGTACCACCAGTGCCGGCACCACGCACCAGGCCTATTGTGCGCCTCACCAGTCCAGAACATCCGGTCGATAGGCCGCAGACCGGATCGTCCTACGACGGGCCGCAGACCAGAACCTACCGCGACCGATCGCAATCCAGAACCTACCGCGACCGATCGCAATCCAGAACCTACCGCGACCGATCGCAATCCAGAACCTTCCGCGACAGATCGCAGTCCGGAACCTACCGCGACGGATCGCAGTCCGGATCCGCCAGAGTCTCCCTCCAGTCCGGATCCGCCAGAGTCTCCCTCCAGTCCGGATCCGCCAGGGTCTCCCTCCAGTCCGGATCCGCCAGGGTCTCCCTCCTGTCCGGATCCGCCAGGGTCTCCCTCCAGTCCGGATCCGCCAGGGTCTCCCTCCAGTCCGGATCCGCCAGGGTCTCCCTCCTGTCCGGATCCGCCAGGGTCTCCCTCCAGTCCGGATCCGCCAGGGTCTCCCTCCAGTCCGGATCCGCCAGGGTCTCCCTCCAGTCCGGATCCGCCAGGGTCTCCCTCCAGTCTGGATCCGCCAGGGTCTCCCTCCAGTCCGGATCCGCCAGGGTCTCCCTCCAATCCAGAGGTGCCACTCACTCCAGACTCGACCATCAGTCCAGTGGCGTCCTCTAGTCCGTGGTCGGCGGTGAGGGTTCCCACTCCAGAGACATTAGGGTTAAGTGGAGCGGGGTCCACGTCCCGGGCCAGAACCGCCACCTCGGATTTATGCCCACCCAGACCCTCCCATATAGTGTTAGGTGTGCGGCTGGGTGTCCGCACCTTTTTTTTGGGGGGGGGGGGGGGTACTGTCACACCCTGACCTTAGTATTCTTTGTTTTCTTTGTTATTTTGGTTAGGTCAGGGTGTGACATGGGTTATGTATGTGTTTTTGACTTGTCTAGTGGTTTTGTATGTTTAAAGGGGTGTTTTCTATTCTAGGTGTTTTTGTAAATCTATGGTTGCCTAGATTGGTTCTCAATTAGAGGCAGCTGTCTATCGTTGTCTCTGATTGGGAACCATATTTAGGCAGCCATATTCTTTGGGTATTGTGTGGGTGATTGTTCCTGTTCCAGTGTTTAGTGTTCACGTTACGGGACTGTTTCGACTTCGTTCCTTTTGTCGGTTTGTTTTTATTCGGTGTTTAAAGAATTCCCATTAAATCTGGATTATCATCACGCTGCATCTTGGTCCTCCTCTCTTTCACCCGAAGACAATCCTTACAATCTTTCAGATACAAAGGCCTTAACTGACTGAAATCCTTATTAGTTGTAGTTTTGTTAGTTGTATTAGTATTTGTAGCAGTAGTTGTATTAGTAGTTGTAGCAGTAGTTTTGTTAGTTTTATTAGTAGTTGTAGCAGTAGGTTTTGTTAGTTGTATTAGTAGTTGTAGCAGTAGATTTGTTAGTTGTATTAGTCGTTGTACAACGTTTTTGCTGTTAATGGATGTTTATTTGTATTAATATTATTAGTTAATTGTTATTATTTTAGACTGTAGTTGCCCTATTATTCTTGCTAAAGTTTAGCTTTGTTGGTTTTTTCATATGGACACAGATCGTGCATCTCAATAGATTTCATCTTGCAAAATGTCTGATAAATAAACAGTTGGGAATCTTTTCACTGTTAGTCCACACCAGTTGTTTACCAAGCATGTGATGAATAATATTTAATTGATTTGATTTAATGATCGATTGATAACACTAAAGCTCACTAGTCCAATGTTAAAATTCTAAAGCTTGGCACGGACTGCCTATCTGCTCTGAGACAAATGCACAGTGCCCAGTAACCTATTGTGTAATTCATTTGGGAGCCAGTGTGGCTTAATTCTATCCCTTGAGTCTGGTTTAAGTTGTAAGCTTCAGCTGTTTAGTGCACTCATCACATATGACTTGATGAAATTGGTGAGCTGTTTTGAAAGAATGGATTAGGGACTGGAAGTGGGGAGGGGGGATGTGTGTTATTGAGAGGAGAGCATTCTACGGACATTTTGAATATCAGCATGTGTGATTTAGGGAAAGAGTCCAAAAGGGATGTAGCTAGGGGGTTGAGAATAGAAATGTGATCAAATGAGCAAGGTGACATTTTCGATTAATGTCGTGCAGATGGAGAACAGAAAAAATCACCAGGGTTGAAAATGAAAAACAATCAAACAGAATACTGACAACAAAGAGACACGGTGAATAGGCCTATCTACCGTTTGTAGGGTTACTGGGTGAGCTGTAGTCAAAGTTGTGTATCATGTTATCCGTCATATTTTGGAGGGAACTGAGTTCTGACAGATATCAAAGGGTCACCCAGGGGTCTGTAGATTGACTACCTGCTGGTTGTCTCTTAGTTTTAATAGGGTCCACACAGCTGGAGGTGCCTAAACCATTCGTGTTTCACAGCCCTGGCTCTCCTGGGCCCTCTGAAGATCCCAGAGATACTCTCTCTCTCTCTCTCTCTCTCTCTCTCTCTCTCTCTCTCTCTCTCTCTCTCTCTGCTGATAAAAGAAGTCCTGTTCCTTTTACTTGACCCACCAATGTTTATGTGTGGATTGAGCAGGTCTGTAGCCTTTTTGGGATAAAAAAGTAACCCCTACTTTACCAAACCACCCTTATACCCTGGCCAGTCTGCCACCCACACTCATACAAACCTGAGATGTGTATTTAGAGTAATATGGCATCTTATTTTTAGGACATAAAATATACCCCAGTCATACACTCAGTGGTCAGTTTAATAGGGTACACCACCCCGTTCATGAAAATAGTTTGCCCCTACAGACAGTGAGTCACTTGGCCGTGGCTTGCTATATAAAGCAGGCAGACAGGCACTGGGGAATTCAGTTACGGTTAGATTGAACGCTAGAATGGGCAAAACGAGTGACCTAAGAGACGTTGAGCGCCAGTTCCTGTATCTAAGAAATGCCCGGCCTCCTGGGCTTTTCACGGATGACAATGTCTAGGGTTTACGGAGAATGGTGCGACAAAAAAACAACAACATCCAGTCGGCGTGTAGATGTGAGGTCGAAGGAGAATGGCAAGAATCGTGAAAGCTAACAGGCGGGGTGGGGGACACAAACGTACAAAATAACGGCGCAGTACAACAGCGGTGTGTAAAACAGCATCTCGGAACGAACCTCCTTGTCACTGATTGTCTATTGCAGCAGACGATCACACTGGGTTCCACTCCTATCAGCTAAGAACAATAAGAAGCGGCTCCAGTGAGCATCACCAACACTGGACTGTTGAGGATAAACATTGCCTTGGTCCGACGAATCCCAGTTCCTGTTGTGTCATGCTGATTTGACATAAGCCGCATCAGTCCATGGCCACATCCTGCCTGGTGCAGGTTGGTGGCCGGTGGTGTAAAATGGTGTAGGGAATGTTTACCTGGAACACGTTAGGTCTTTTGATACCAATTGAGCAACGTTTCCATGCCCCAAATAATTCAGGCTGTTCTGGAGGCAAAGGGGGGTCCGACCCGGTACCAAACGGGTATAGCTAATAAACTGGCCACACTAAAACACACACACTAATAAACTGCCCCCCCTCCCCCCCACACACACACGCGCGCACGCACGCACGCACGCACGCAAACACACACACACACACACACACAGAGCTCATAACCCAGTCACTACCCCCAGCCAGTCTATCCTTCAGTCCACTGACAACTCCAGTTAGTGGATGTTTGCAGCTGTCTTCCCCTTCTCTCTTTATCAGGACGTGCATCAGTGGCACTCAGAAATGTTTTAAGTGTAAGACACTAGAGTTCCCCTGTTGCACGGAGGATAGTGCTGCCATTATAAGTCAGCTATAGTAGTATAGAAAGGACCCACTTCTCAAGTTATGTAGGCTGCCGCCATCTTTCGTTTATCCCGAGCAGAGTAGTTCTGACACACTTGGCTGAAATTGACAGGTGAGATAAATAACATCATCATAGATATAACAATCGACAAATACGAGATATTTAGTTGGTTTAGATGCGTCGTCAGAAATCCATCTTTCTGTCAACAGCCTAAATAACGATCATAGATAATGATAAAAAAAAATAAAAACATAAAACTAGCTTATGACTTAAAATAAAGTGACTGAAGATTTTAAATGGACATCTTTTGGGGTAAAAAAATCACCAAGACAGGCCCTATGTTGTTCATAAAATCACCAAGACAGGCCCTACATTGTTCATAAAATCACCAAGACAGGCCCTACGTTGTTCATAAAATCACCAAGACAGGCCCTACGTTGTTCATAAAATCACCAAGACAGGCCCTACGTTGTTCTTAAAATCACCAAGACAGGCCCTACGTTGTTCATAAAATCACCAAGACAGGCCCTACGTTGTTCATAAAATCACCAAGACAGGCCCTACGTTGTTCATAAAATCACCAAGACAGGCCCTACGTTGTTCATAAAATCACCAAGACAGGCCCTACGTTGTTCATAAAATCACCAAGACTGGCCCTACGTTGTTCATAAAATCACCAAGACAGGCCCTACGTTGTTCATAAAATCACCAAGACAGGCCCTACGTTGTTCATAAAATCACCAAGACAGGCCCTACGTTGTTCATAAAATCACCAAGACAGGCCCTACGTTGTTCATAAAATCACCAAGACAGGCCCTACGTTGTTCATAAAATCACCAAGACAGGCCCTACGTTGTTCATAAAATCACCAAGACAGGCCCTACATTGTTCATAAAATCACCAAGACAGGCCCTACGTTGTTCATAAATCACCAAGGCAGGCCCTACATTGTTCATAAAATCACCAAGACAGGCCCTACGTTGTTCATAAAATACCAAGGCAGGCCCTACGTTGTTCATAAAATCACCAAGATAGGCCCTACGTTGTTCATAAAATCAGCAAGACAGGTCCTACGTTGTTCATAAAATCACCAAGACAGGCCCTACGTTGTTCATAAAATACCAAGGCAGGCCCTACGTTGTTCGTAAAATCACCTAGACCAAGTTCTTCATAAAAGCTTGTTGTGTAAAAAAAAAACTCTGCTTCATTTTAGTGCTTCAGGGTAGACAGGCAACGCGGTACACAGAAAGAGTTACTCTTCCATCTCTGCTTCATTTTAATGCTTCAGGGTAGACAGGCAACGCGGTACACAGAAAGAGTTACTCTTCCATCTCTGCTTCATTTTAGTGCTTCAGGGTAAGACATGCAACGCGGTACACAGAAAGAGTTACTCTTCCATCTCTGCTTCATTTTAATGCTTCAGGGTAGACAGGCAACGCGGTACAGACGTACCTGTCTGCAAGGCAGCATTGCTGAGTAATTTGATTTTTTTCAATTCACACGGGTGCTGAACAAACAGGGATCTGTGATTAACAGTTTTAATTATGATTCTAACCTGACTTACTCCGACAGCCTCGCAACACGTCTATACAATGAATAAATCACAGGGGCTGGGATCGTCAAGCTGCCTGCTAAGTGAATGTGCTCCTGGCCAGTAGATTGCTTTGTGACTGCCACAAGCTGTGAGTCAGCCTGGGCTGAAGAGGATTTTCCCTCGTTCCCTCCGCCTCCCCCCCCCCCCCTCACTTACTAGTCTCTGTCTTGTCCATCTCTTTTATTTTCAACCCTTCCTTCCCTCCACCCATCCTTCCCTCGCTCCCACCTCCCCAACCTCCATCCTCTGTCTTGTCCATCTCTCTTATTTTCAACCCTTCCTTCCTTCCCTCCATCTATCCATCCATCCATCCATCCTTCCCTCGCTCCCACCTCCCCAACCTCCATCCTGTCCATCTCTCCTGAATTCTATGGTAAGTCATTGAACTGTGATGCCCACATAAGTTCAGACATAAGTAGGTCCATAGTATTGGTCCCTCATGCTCTCTCCTATGCTACCTGATTTTTATGTCCATTTCTTGTTGACTAGCCAGTGTTGAGTAGGGTATCATTGGACTCAAATTACACCCTGTTCCCAAAATAGTGCCCTACTTTTAAGCAATGACCATAGAGTTGTCTACTTTATATGGAAATTGTGTGCCACTTGGGAAGCAACCGATGACTCATGCTTAGCTTACAGTACCTCTTGTACGCCATGGAAAGTAGAAGGATTTCTCTGGCCGTAATCTAAGTCCACATGATATAACCAACATGACTGGTGTGGTGTACAACCACACTATAGATGAGCTGCTTTGCTCTTGATTAGGATCCGTTATGACCTGTCACTACCCGTTACGACCCGTTAGACCTGTTAGGATTTGTTATGACCTGTTAGACCTGTTAGGATCTGTTACGACCCGTTACGACCCGTTAGACCTGTTAGGATCTGCTACAACCCGTTATGACCCGTTAGACCTTTTAGGATCTGTTACGACCCGTTATGACCCGTTACGAACAGTTAGACCTGTTAGGATCTGTTACGACCCGTTATAACATGTTAGACCTGTTAGGATCTGTTAGTATCTGTTACGACCCGTTACAACCCGTTAGACCTGTTAGGATCTATTACGACCCGTTACGACCCGTTAGACCTGTTAGGATCAGTTACGACGCAATACGACCCGTTAGACCTGTTAGGATCTGTTACGACCCGTTAGACCTGTTAGGATCTGTTACAACCCATTACGACCTGTTAGGATCTGTTACGACCCGTTACGACTCGTTAGACCTGTTAGGATCGGTTACGACCCGTTACGACCCGTTAGACCTGTTAGGATCTGTTAGGATCTGTTAGGACCCGTTTGACCTGTTAGGATCTGTTACGACCCGTTACGACCCGTTAGGATCTGTTACAACCCGTTACGACCCGTTAGACCTGTTAGGATCTGTTACGACCCATTACGACCTGTTAGGATCTGTTACGACCCGTTACGACTCGTTAGACCTGTTAGGATCGGTTACGACCCGTTACGACCCGTTAGACCTGTTAGGATCTGTTAGGATCTGTTAGGACCCATTAGACTTGTTAGGATCTGTTACGACCCGTTACGACCTGTTAGGATCTGTTACGACCCATTACGACCTGTTAGACCTGTTAGGATCTGTTACAACCTGTTATGACCTGTTATGACTTGTTACGACCTGTTAGACCTGTTAGGATCTGCTACAACCCGTTATGACCCGTTAGACCTTTTAGGATCTCTTACGACCCGTTACGAACAGTTAGACCTGTTAGGATCTGTTACGACCTGTTAGACCTGTTAGGATCTGTTACGACCCGTTATGACATGTTAGACCTGTTAGGATCTGTTAGTATCTGTTACGACCCGTTACGAACCGTTACAACCCGTTAGACCTGTTAGGATCTGTTAGGATCTGTTACGAGCCGTTAGACCTGTTAGGATCTGTTACGACCTGTTACGACCCGTTAGACCTGTTAGGATCAGTTACGACGCAATACGACCCGTTAGATCTGTTAGGATCTGTTACGACCCGTTAGACCTGTTAGGATCTGTTACAACCTGTTACGACCCGTTAGACCTGTTAGGATCTGTTACGACCCATTACGACCTGTTAGGATCTGTTACGACCCGTTAGACCTGTTAGGATCGGTTACGACCCGTTACGACCCGTTACGATCCGTTACGACCCGTTAGGATCTGTTATGACCCGTTACGACCCGTTAGACCTGTTAGGATCTGTTACGACCTGTTAGACCTGTTAGGATCTGTTAGGACCCATTAGACTTGTTAGGATCTGTTACGACCCGTTACGACCTGTTAGACCTGTTAGACCTGTTAGGATCGGTTACGACCCGTTACGACCCGTTAGACCTGTTAGGATCTGTTAGGATCTGTTAGGACCCATTAGACTTGTTAGGATCTGTTACGACCCGTTACGACCTGTTAGGATCTGTAACCTGTTACAACCTCTTAGGGCCTGTTATTTACATTTACATTTAAGTCATTTAGCAGACGCTCTTATCCAGAGCGACTTACAAATTGTTATGACCTGTTAGGATCTGTTACGACCTGTTACGACCAGTTAGACCTGTTAGGATCTGTCACCTGTTACAACCTGTTAGGGCCTGTTACAACCTGTTAGGATCTGTTATGACCTGTTAGGATTTGTTATGACCTGTTATGAGGTCTATTTTCTTGGTGATTTAATTAAATATTCACTGGCTTTCATTATTAAGCTGCCCACTCAAGAAAAAGCTTCAAACTGTAAGTACCTGCAACCTAGTTCAGGTTATCAGACAACCTACCAGGGTAGTTACAAACAGCACAGGAATGAAATCATCAACATGAATTGATCACATCTTCACTAATGATGCAGAAATGTGCTTTAAAGCAGTGTCCAGACTCATCGGATGTAGTGATCACAATATAGTAGCCATATCTAGGAAAACCAAAGTTCCAAAGGCTGGGCATAATATAGTGCATGAGAGGTCACACAATAAGTTTTGTAGTGATTCCTACGTTGTTTTTGTAAAGAATATTTGTTGGGCTGTGGTGTTTATTAACGAGACGCTGCACTTCACACATTTGTGAAATTATTCCAGTTGCTAATAATTATGCACCCATTAAGAAAATGACTGTAAAAACTGATGAGCAATTGAACAATTTTATGGTCGAGAGGGATGAGGCAAAAGGAATGGCAAATGAGTCTGGCTGCACAACCGATTGGAAAATGTACTGCAAATTGAGAAATCATGTGGCTAAACTAAATAAAAAGTAGAAGAAACTATACTATGAAACAAAGATAAATTATATAAAGAATGATAGTAAATCACTTTGGATCACCTGAAATTACATTTTGGTTAAAAAAAAGGCAAACTCAGGTCAATCATTCATTGAATCAGATGGCTCATTCATTACAAAACCCACTGCTATTGACAAATACTTTAATTATGTTTTCATTGGCAAGATTAGCAAACTTAGGGATGACATGCCAGCAACAAACACTGACTACACATCGAAGTATATCAGACCAAATTATGAAAGACAAGAATTGAAATCCGTAAGGTGAGTGTGGAAGAGTTGAAAAAAATGATTGTTGTATTTCAACAATGACAAGCCACCGAGGTCTGACAACTTGGATGGATAATATTACAGAGGATAATAGCGGACGATGTTGCCGCTCCTATTTGCCATATCTTCAATCTAAGCCTACTAGAGAGTGTGTTCTCTCAGGCCTGGAGGAAGCTAAAGTCATTACGCTACCCAAGAATAGTAAAACCTACTTTAATGGCTCAAATAGTCGACCAATCAGCCAGTTACCCACCCTTAGTAAACTTTTGGGTAAAATTGTGTTTGACCAGATACAAATCAAATCAAATTGTATTTGTCACATACAGTGAAATGCTTACTTACAAGCCCTTAACCAACATTGCAGTTTTAAGAAAATACCTAAACATAGTAAGAAATAAAAGTAACAAATACTTAAAGAGCAGCAGTAAAATAACAATAGCGAGGCAATGTACAGGGGTTACTGGTACAGAGTCAATGTGCGGGGACACCTGTTAGTCAAAATAATTGAGGTATTATGTGCATAGCAGAAGCATAGAAGAGGGAGGGGGGTGGGGGCAATGCAAATAGTCTAGGTAGCCATTGTATTAAATGTTCAGGAGTCTTATGGCTTGGGGTAGAAGCTGCTCCAGGTTGAGAGCTTCAAGTTGTAAGCCATGACTAGATGTGAGCCATGGCCAGCCTTTCAAAGCACTTCATGGCTACAGACATTAGTGCTACGGGTTGGTAGTCATTTAGGCAGGTTACCTTAGTGTTCTTGGGCACAAGGACTATGGTGGCCTGCTTGAAACATGTTGTTATTACAGACTCAGACAGGAAGAGGTTGAAAATGTCAGTGAAGACACTTGCTATTTGGCCAGCGCATCCTAGTAATGCGTCTGGCCCTGCAGCCTTGTGAATCTTGACCTGTTTTAAGGTCTTTCTCACATCGGCTGCAGAGAGCGTGATCACAGAGTCGTCCGGAACAGCTGATGCTCTCATGAATGTTTCAGTGTTACTTGCCTCGAAGCAAGCATAGAAGTTATTTAGCTCATCTGGTAGGCTCGTGTCACTGGGCAGCTCTCAGCTGTGCTTCCCTTTGTAGTCTGTAATGGTATGCAAGCCCTGCAACATCTGACGAGTGTCGGAGCCGGTGTAGTACGATTAGATCTTAGTCCTGCATTGACGCTTTGCCTGTTTGATGGTTTGTCGGAGGGCATAGTGGGATTTCTTATAAGCTTCCAGGTTAGAGTCCCACTCCTTGAAAGCGGCAGCTCTACCCTTTAGCTCAGTGCAGATGTTGCCTGTAATCCATGGCTTCTGGTTAGGGTATGTACAGTCACATTGCGGACGACATCCTCGATGCACTTATTGATGAAGCCAGTGACTGATGTGTTGTGCTCCTCATTGCCATCGGCTGAATCCCGGAACATATTACATTCTGTGCTAGCAAAACAGCCCTGTAGTTAAGCATCTGCTTCATCTGACCACTCTTTTATTGACCGAGTCACTGGTGCTTCCTGCTTTTATTTTTGCTTGTATCAGGAGGATAGAATTATGGTCAGATTTGCCAAATGGAGGGAGATCGAGAGCTTTGAACATGTCTCTGTGTGTGGAGTAAAGGTGGTCTAGAGTTTTTTCCACCCTCTGGTTGCACATTTAACATGCTGATAGAAATTAGATCAAATCAATTTAAGTTTCCCTGCATTTACAGTCCCTGGCCACTAGGAGCGCAGCCTCTGGATGAGCATTTTCCTGTTTGCTTATGGCCTTATACAGCTCATTGAGTGCGGTCTTAGTGCCAGCCTTGGTCTGTGGTGGTATGTAGACAGCTAAGAAAGATACAGATGAAAACTCTCTAGGTAGATAGTGTGGTCTACAGTTTATCACAAGATCTCGAGACTTCCAAAGATATCGTGCACCAGCTGTTGTTTACAAATATACATTGACTGTCAACAGAGGCTGCTGTTCTATCCTGCCGATAGAGTGTATAATCTGCCAGCTGTATGTTATTCATGTCGTCGTTCAGCCGCGACTATGTGAAACATAAGATATTACCGTTTTTAATGTCCTGTTTAGTTCGTCCCATTTATTTTCCAGCGATTGTACGTTGGCTAATAGTATGGATGGCAAAGGCAGATTAGCCACTCGTTGCCTGATCCTCACAAGGCACCCCAATCTCCTTCCACTAAATCTCCATCCCTTTCTCCTGCGAATGATGGGATGAGGGCCTGTTTGGGTGTCTGGTGTAAATCCCTCTAGTCTGACTCACTAAAGAAAAATTAATTGTCAAATTCAAGGTGAGTAATCACTGTTCTGATGTCCAGAAGCTCTTTTCATAAGAGACGGTAGCAGCAACATTATGTACAAAATAAGTTACAAACAATGTGAAAAACAAACAAAATATGTTTGGTTAAGAGGAAATAAATTGGTAACAATCCTTTCCGGCACAGATACAACGTTATTTTATTGTAAACAAATTGACAACAGACATTCAGCACACTTATATGAAAGGGCATTCAACAAGTACGGCACTTACAAAAATGACTGATGATCAACTGAGAGAAATGTATTAAAAAAAAGATTGTCGGAGCTGTATTGTTAGACTTCAGCGAAACTTTTGACATTATCGATCATAGTCTGCTGA
The DNA here is from genome assembly GCF_036934945.1 of Oncorhynchus masou masou. Classification (NCBI taxonomy): domain Eukaryota; kingdom Metazoa; phylum Chordata; class Actinopteri; order Salmoniformes; family Salmonidae; genus Oncorhynchus; species Oncorhynchus masou. The sequence continues at coordinate 111,483,872 of NC_088235.1, forward strand.
TGGAAAAACGTATGTGTTATGGCTTTACACCCCCTGCTATATTGTGGATAAATAGTTACCTGTCTTACAGAACACAGAGGGTGTTCTTTAATGGAAAACTCTCCAATATAGTCCAGGTAAATTCGGGAATTCCACAGGGCAGCTGTCTAGGCCCCTTTTTCTCAATCTTTACTAATGGCATGCCACTGGCTTTGAGTAAAGCCAGTGTGTCTATGCATGAGGATGACTCAACACTATACTATCTGGATCTCTACATATCAGCTGGGCTAGACAATCTGGACCCTCTCTTTCTAAAATTATCTGGCAAAATTGTTGCACACACGTGCACGTGATAAGACACATTCTACACACATGTACACACGATAAGACACTCAACACACATACACATAAGACACACTACACACACATACACATGATAAGACACACTCTACACACACATGATAAGACATACTCTACACACACGTACACATGATAAGACACACTACACACACGTACACATGATAAGACACACTCTACACAAACGTACACATGATAAGACACACTCTACACAAACATACACATGATAATACACTCTACACACCCGTACACATGATAAGAAACTCTACACACATATACACATGATAAGACACACTCTACACACACATGATAAGACACACTCTACACACACATACACATGATAAGACACACTACACACACATACACATGATAAGACACACTCTACACACACATGATAAGACATACTCTACACACACGTACACATGATAAGACACTCTACACACACATACACATGATAAGACACACTACACACACATACACATGATAAGACACACTTTACACACACATGATAAGACATACTCTACACACACGTACACATGATAAGACACACTCTACACACACGTACACATGGATTTTGTATTGTAGATATGTGATAGTATAGTAGTGGTTTGAGGGAAGTGTTATGAAATGTATCGTCATGTAATAGTTTAAAAAGGTCTATACTGTAACTGCCTGCATGTTGCTGGACCCCAGGAAGAGTAGCTACTGCCTTGGGAGGAACTAATCGGGATCCTTAATAAATGCAACTACAAATTAGAACCTGTTAGGACCGGTTATTATATTTTAGGACATGGTACATTAGCTATATTTTTTGATTCACGTGGCACATGCAGCATCAGACACAAACTACCACACACTGTATTTATCCCAGATCACATTATTTGTAATATTTCGCTGAACTCATCAGGGCTCTAAAAAATGTATTCAAATCTCAATGTGATATCTCTGGTTAAATAATAAAAACCATGAGAATCTGAGAATGTCCCTCTTAGCTATTTCTGACCACGGGAATGTCCCTCTTGGCTACTTCTGACCATGATAATGTTCCTCTGAAGCTTCTTCTGACCATGACAATGTCCTCTTAGCTTCTTCTGACCATGATAATGTCCCTCTTGGCTACTTCTGACCATGATAATGTAGTCTTAGCTACTTCTGACCATCATAATGTCCCTCTTTGCTACTTCTGACCATGATAATGTCCCTCTTAGCTACTTCTGACCATGATAATGTTCCTCTTAGCTACTTTTGACCATGATAATGTTCCTCTTAGCTACTTCTGACCATGATAATGACCATCTTAGCTATTTCTGACCATGATCATGTCCTCTTAGCTACATCTGACCATGACAATGTCCCTCTTAGCTACTTCTGACCATGATCATGTTTTCTTAGCTACTTCTGACCATAATAATGTAGTGTTAGCTACTTCTGACCATGATAATGTCCCTCTTAGCTACTTCTGACCATGATAATGTTCCTCTTAACTTCTTCTGACCATGATAATGTCCTATTAGCGTCGTCTGATCATGATAATGTAGTCTTAGCTACCTCTGACCATGATAATGTAGTCTTAGCTACTTCTGGCCACGATAATGTCCTCTTAGAGTCTTCTGACCATGATAATGTCCCTCTTGGCTACTTCTGACCATGATAATGTAGTCTTAGCTACTTCTGACCATGATCATGTCCTCTTAGCTACTTCTGACCATAATAGTGTAGTCTTAGCTAATTCTGACCATGATAATGTCCCTCTTGGCTACTTCTGACCATGATAATGTAGTCTTAGCTACCTCTGACCATGATAATGTCCCTCCTAGCTACTTCTGACCATGGGAATGTCCCTCTTAGCTACTTCTGACCATGATAATGTCCTATTAGCTACTTCTGACCATGATAATGTCCCTCTTAGCTACTTCTGACCACAGGAATGTCCCTCTTAGCTACTTCTGACCAGGTGAATGTCCCTCCTAGCTACTTCTGACCATGATAATGTCCCTCTTAGCTACTTCTGACCACAGGAATGTCCCTCTTAGCTCCTTCTGACCATGAAATGTCCCTCTTAGCTACTTCTGACCATGATAATGTCCCTCCTAGCTACTTCTGACCATGGGAATGTCCCTCTTAGCTACTTCTGACCATTATAATGTCCCTCTTAGCTCCTTCTGACCATGATAATGTCCCTCTTAGCTACTTCTGACCATGATAATGTCCCTCCTAGCTACTTCTGACCATGGGAATGTCCCTCTTAGCTACTTCTGACCATGATAATGTCCCTCTTAGCTACTTCTGACCATGATAATGTCCCTCTTAGCTACTTCTGACCATGAAAATGTCCCTCTTAGCTCCTTCTGACCATGATAATGTCCCTCTTAGCTACTTCTGACCATGATAATGTCCCTCCTAGCTACTTCTGACCATGGGAATGTCCCTCTTAGCTACTTCTGACCATGATAATGTCCCTCTTAGCTACTTCTGACCATGATAATGTCCCTCTTAGCTCCTTCTGACCATGATAATGTCCCTCTTAGCTACGTCTGACCATGATAATGTCCCTCCTAGCTACTTCTGACCATGGGAATGTCCCTCTTAGCTACTTCTGACCATGATAATGCCCCTCTTAGCTACTTCTGACCATGATAATGTCCCTCTTAGCTACTTCTGACCACAGGAATGTCCCTCTTAGCTCCTTCTGACCATGATAATATCCCTCTTAGCTTCTTCTGACCATGATAATGTAGTCTTAGCTACCTCTGACCATGATCATGTAGTCTTAGCGTCTTCTGACCATGATAATGTCCCTCTTGGCTACTTCTGACCATGATAATGTAGTCTTAGCTACTTCTGACCATGGGAATGTCCCTCTTAGCTACTTCTGACCATGATAATGTTCCTCTTAGTTACTTCCGACCATGATAATGTCCTCTTAGCAACTTCTGACCATTATCATTTTCCTCTTAGCTTCTTCTGACCATGATAATGTAGTCTTAGCTACTTCTGACCATGATAATGTCCTCTTAGCGTCTTCTGACCATGATAATGTCCCTCTTGGCTACTTCTGACCATGATAATGTAGTCTTAGCTACCTCTGACCATGATAATGTCCTCTTAGCGTCTTCTGACCATGATAATGTCCCTCTTGGCTACTTCTGACCATGATAATGTAGTCTTAGCTACTTCTGACCGTGATAATGTCCTCTTAGCGTCTTCTGACCATGATAATGTCCCTCTTGGCTACTTCTGACCATGATAATGTAGTCTTAGCTACCTCTGACCATGATAATGTCCCTCTTAGCTACTTCTGACCATGGGAATGTCCCTCTTAGCTACCTCTGACCATGATAATGCCCCTCTTAGCTACTTCTGACCATGATAATGTCCCTCTTAGCTACTTCTGACCATGATAATGTAGTCTTAGCTACCTCTGACCATGATAATGTCCCTCTTAGCTACTTCTGTCCACAGGAATGTATCTCATTGCTCCTTCTGACCATGACAATGTCCTCTTAGTTTATTCTGACCATGATAATGTCCTCTTCGCTTATTCTGACCATGATAATGTCCATCTTGGCTACTTCTGATCATGATAATGTAGTCTTAGCTACTTCTGACCATGATCATGTCCTCTTAGCTACTTCTGACCATAATAATGTAGTCTTAGCTACTTCTGACCATGATAATGTCCTCTTAGCGTCTTCTGACCATGATAATGTCCCTCTTGCCTACTTCTGACCATGATAATGTAGTCTTAGCTACTTCTGACAATGATCATGTCCTCTTAGCTACTTCTGACCATGATAATGTAGTCTTAGCTACCTCTGACCATGATAATGTCCCTCTTAGCTACTTCTGACGATGACAATGTCCCTCTTAGCTATTTCTGACCATGATATGTTCCTCTTAGTTACTTCTGATGATGATAATGTCCTCTTAGCAACTTCTGACCATGATCATTTTCCTCTTAGCTTCTTCTGACCATGATAATGTCCTCTTAGCGTCTTTTGACCATGTTAATGTAGTCTTAGCTACTTCTGACCATGATAATGTCCTCTTAGCGTCTTCTGACCATGATAATGTCCCTCTTGGCTACTTCTGACCATGGGAATGTCCCTCTTAGCTACTTCTGACCATGATAATGCCCCTCTTGGCTACTTCTGACCATGATAATGTAGTCTTAGCTACTTCTGACCGTGATAATGTCCTCTTAGCGTCTTCTGACCATGATAATGTCCCTCTTGGCTACTTCTGACCATGATAATGTAGTCTTAGCTACCTCTGACCATGATAATGTCCCTCTTAGCTACTTCTGACCATGGGAATGTCCCTCTTAGCTACCTCTGACCATGATAATGCCCCTCTTAGCTACTTCTGACCATGATAATGTCCCTCTTAGCTACTTCTGACCATGATAATGTAGTCTTAGCTACCTCTGACCATGATAATGTCCCTCTTAGCTACTTCTGTCCACAGGAATGTATCTCATTGCTCCTTCTGACCATGACAATGTCCTCTTAGTTTATTCTGACCATGATAATGTCCTCTTCGCTTATTCTGACCATGATAATGTCCATCTTGGCTACTTCTGATCATGATAATGTAGTCTTAGCTACTTCTGACCATGATCATGTCCTCTTAGCTACTTCTGACCATAATAATGTAGTCTTAGCTACTTCTGACCATGATAATGTCCTCTTAGCGTCTTCTGACCATGATAATGTCCCTCTTGCCTACTTCTGACCATGATAATGTAGTCTTAGCTACTTCTGACAATGATCATGTCCTCTTAGCTACTTCTGACCATGATAATGTAGTCTTAGCTACCTCTGACCATGATAATGTCCCTCTTAGCTACTTCTGACGATGACAATGTCCCTCTTAGCTATTTCTGACCATGATATGTTCCTCTTAGTTACTTCTGATGATGATAATGTCCTCTTAGCAACTTCTGACCATGATCATTTTCCTCTTAGCTTCTTCTGACCATGATAATGTCCTCTTAGCGTCTTTTGACCATGTTAATGTAGTCTTAGCTACTTCTGACCATGATAATGTCCTCTTAGCGTCTTCTGACCATGATAATGTCCCTCTTGGCTACTTCTGACCATGGGAATGTCCCTCTTAGCTACTTCTGACCATGATAATGCCCCTCTTAGCTACTTCTGTCCACAGGAATGTCCCTCATTGCTGCTTCTGACCATAACAATGTCCTCTTAGTTTATTCTGACCATGATAATGTCCTCTTAGCTTCTTCTGACCATGATAATGTCCATCTTGGCTACTTCTGATCATGATAATGTAGTCTTAGCTACTTCTGACCATGATCATGTCCTCTTAGCTACTTCTGACCATAATAATGTAGTCTTAGCTACTTCTGACCATGATAATGTTCCTCTTGGCTACTTCTGACCATGATAATGTCCTCTTAGCGTCTTCTGACCATGATAATGTCCCTCTTGCCTACTTCTGACCATGATAATGTTATCTTAGCTACCTTTGACCATGATAATGTCCCTCTTAGCTACTTCTGACGATGACAATGTCCCTCTTAGCTATTTCTGACCATGATATGTTCCTCTTAGTTACTTCTGATGATGATAATGTTCCTCTTAGCAACTTCTGACCATGATAATGTCCTCTTAGCTTCTTCTGACCATGATAATGTAGTCTTAGCTACTTCTGACCATGATCATGTCCTCTTAGCTACTTCTGACCATAGTAATGTAGTCTTAGCTACTTCTGACCATAATAATGTAGTCTTAGCTACTTCTGACCATGATAATGTCCCTCTTGGCTATTTCTGACCATGTGTCTCAATGGTTCTCCATAGAGTTGTATGGTAGAGTTATGGATGGGAGTCTTGTATTGGACCAGTTTACAGACTTCAACAGCTGTTCTGTTTGATGATGTTTGAGATGTTATTTTTGTTTAATTGAGGCGCCTTTTGGCCCACTGTTGGTCTGACTATGTACAACACACTGTTCTTAAGTGGTGGCAGTGGTTTATATCCATCCCGTCACATGGAAAAATCAAGGATTTAATCTGGAAGTTTTTTTCCGCTCTTCCTTTAAATAACGCTTGAATGGCTCCCAGTGTTGACAAATAGAAGATGAAGTCTGCAGACCAGTTAGAATACATAAGGATGACATTTTGAATAGCTCGGGGAGTGTAAACAATGCTCTACAAAGGCTGAATCTGCTAGGTTTCTATGTTTTAAATGTTGTTGAGTTAAACACACATAGCTCCTCGCTGCTAGACGTCTCTTCTATCCTCCCTGGCTGTCGTTGATTCATTCCAGCCAGGCAGATCTAATGAAGGGCTGTTTGCTAAGTTGTCATCTTTGCTATCCCTTGTCAGGATCTCTCAGCAATCATAAAACAACCCAGCCCTTACAAAGCAATATGTTATACCCGCCTTAGATTAGAAAATATATATATATTTTTTTTACCCCTGGCTTTTGTAGTCAATCATGACTATAACAGAATAGGAATCCAAACAGATGGAATGTGAATGCATCAAGCTCACCATCAAAAGATACAGACGTGCTACTGTAGCAGTTGCCATGATATTCATTTCTGTTTTTGTTTTTTTAACAATTTGTCTCCTTTCAATTGTACAACTGATGAGTGAATAAAGCACTTATTCAGTTAGATGAATGTTGTAATTAATTAACCTTTTTGAGTATCTGTCTTTACAATTCGGGAATGTTAAAAAAGATATTGACACAAACTCCATGTGGATAGTGTCGGGTGACAGGGGTTTGGTCCTGAATGTCAAATATTTCAGCATAGTTGAATGCGGTGACAGGTATTACAGCTGTTAAACTAACATCCGTTTTAAGAGACGGGCTACGGAGTCCCAATCAGGTCACCTTTGGATCATCTAATACGGCATTGAAAATTCTAAAAGTTCCCCCTGACACACAGCTTATTTAAACAGAATGAATCAACCAACCAATGTAATGATGCTTTAAAATGAGCAATGATTTCCCTGATTTAAAAAAAAAAGTTCTCAAGTCAACTATAGAGACTATCTAAGGGCTAGTAACATATGCTGCTGAATTCACTTAAATAATATGTTCGATATAAATGTTGATATGCATCATAAATATTGTAATTATAGGGTTATGTCCCAAATGGCAATCTATTCCCGATATAGTGCACTACTTTAGACTAGAGCCCTATGTAACCCTATTCCTTATGTAGTGCACTACTTTAGACTAGAGCCCTATGTAACCCTATTCCTTATGTAGTGCACTACTTTAGACTAGAGCCCTATGTAACCCTATTCCTTATGTAGTGCACTACTTTAGACTAGAGCCCTATGTAACCCTATTCCTTATGTAGTGCACTACTTTAGACTAGAGCCCTATGTAACCCTATTCCTTATGTAGTGTACTACTTTAGACTAGAGCCCTATGTAACCCTATTCCTTATGTAGTGCACTACTTTAGACTAGAGCCCTATGTAACCCTATTCCTTATGTAGTGCACTACTTTAGACTAGAGCCCTATGTAACCCTATTCCTTATGTAGTGCACTACTTTAGACTAGAGCCCTATGTAACCCTATTCCTTATGTAGTGCACTACTTTAGACTAGAGCCCTATGTAACCCTATTCCTTATGTAGTGCACTACTTTAGACTAGAGCCCTATGTAACCCTATTCCTTATGTAGTGCACTACTTTAGACTAGAGCCCTATGGACCCCCTCTGTATATAGAGCCCTATGGAACCCTTCTGTATATAGAGGCCTATGGAACCCTTCTGTATATAGAGGCCTATGGAACTCTTCTGTATATAGAGGCCTATGGAACCCTTCTGTATATAGAGCCCTATGGAACCCTTCTGTATATAGAGCCCTATGGAACCCATTCTCTATATAGAGCCCTATGGAACCCTTCTGTATATAGAGCCCTATGGAACCCTTCTGTATATAGAGGCCTATGGAACCCTTCTGTATATAGAGCCCTATGGAACCCATTCTGTATATAGAGCCCTATGGAACCCTTCTGTATATAGAGCCCTATGGAACCCATTCTCTATATAGAGCCCTATGGAACCCTTCTGTATATAGAGCCCTATGGAACCCTTCTGTATATAGAGGCCTATGGAACCCTTCTGTATATAGAGCCCTATGGAACCCATTCTCTATATAGAGCCCTATGGAACCCTTCTGTATATAGAGGCCTATGGAACCCTTCTGTAGATAGAGGCCTATGGAACCCTTCTGTATATAGAGGCCTATGGAACCCATTCTCTATATAGAGCCCTATGGAACCCTTCTGTATATAGAGGCCTATGGAACCCATTCTCTATATAGAGCCCTATGGAACCCTTCTGTATATAGAGGCCTATGGAACCCTTCTATAGATAGAGGCCTATGGAACCCTTCTGTATATAGAGGCCTATGGAACCCATTCTCTATATAGAGCCCTATGGAACCCTTCTGTATATAGAGGCCTATGGAACCCTTCTGTAGATAGAGGCCTATGGAACCCTTCTGTATATAGAGGCCTATGGAACCCATTCTCTATATAGAGCCCTATGGAACCCTTCTGTATATAGAGGCCTATGGAACCCTTCTGTATATAGAGCCCTATGGAACCCTTCTGTATATAGAGGCCTATTGAACCCTTCTGTATATAGAGGCCTATGGAACCCTTCTGTATATAGAGCCCTATGGAACCCTTCTGTATATAGAGGCCTATTGAACCCTTCTGTATATAGAGGCCTATGGAACCCTTCTGTATATAGAGGCCTATGGAACCCATTCTCTATATAGAGCCCTATGGAACCCTTCTGTATATAGAGGCCTATGGAACCCTTCTGTTTATAGAGGCCTATGGAACCCTTCTGTAGATAGAGGCCTATGGAACCCTTCTGTATATAGAGGCCTATGGAACCCATTCTCTATATAGAGGCCTATGGAACCCTTCTGTATATAGAGGCCTATTGAACCTTTCTGTATATAGAGGCCTATGGAACCCTTCTGTATATAGAGGCCTATGGAACCCTTCTGTATATAGAGGCCTATGGAACCCTTCTGTATATAGAGGCCTATGGAACCCTTCTGTATATAGAGCCCTATGGAACCCTTCTGTATATGGAGGCCTATGGAACCCTTCTGTATATAGAGGCCTATGGAACCCTTCTGTATATAGAGGCCTATGGAACTCTTCTGTATATAGAGCCCTATGGAACCCTTCTGTATATAGAGGCCTATGGAACCCTTCTGTATATAGAGGCCTATGGAACCCTTCTGTATATAGAGGCCTATGGAACCCTGTATATAGAGGCCTATGGAACCCTTCTGTATATAGAGGCCTATGGAACTCTTCTGTATATAGAGGCCTATGGAACCCTTCTGTATATAGAGGCCTATGGAACCCTTCTGTATATAGAGGCCTATGGAACCCTTCTGTATATAGAGCCCTATGGAACCCTTCTGTATATAGAGGCCTATGGAACTCTTCTGTATATAGAGGCCTATGGAACCCTTCTGTATATAGAGGCCTATGGAACCCTTCTGTATATAGAGGCCTATGGAACCCTTCTGTATATAGAGGCCTATGGAACCCTTCTGTATATAGATGTCACGGTTCATGAATCCACTGCCTCCCTCTCGCTCTCTCTCTCTCTCTCTCTCTCTCTCCAGTGTTTGTGTGGGCGTGGTTTCCCAATCTCGGCCTGATTGTCTGCGCCAGCTGGAACCACTTATCTTCCCTTTATATGTTCTGTTACCAGTGTTTCTTGTTGTCAGATCGTTGTTTCTTCTCTGAGGTTGTGTCGTGTGTCCGTGCTCTTCTCTTGTGTGGATTATCTGCTGTGCTCCTTCCTACTCATCCGGACACACTCCCTGGTTTTCTCAGCACGTTATGATCGGAAGATGCACCCGAGTTCCTGGGTCGGATTCCTTCTGAGTACAGTCTGTCTGTCATGTTGCTGCTGTGAACTACATTCATTAAAACCATCGTTGCTTGCATCTTGCATCCGCCTCTGTGTTGTAACAGAACGATCTGACCAGACCATGGATGCAGCGAGTTCAACGAGTCTGACCGAATTCCTCTCCCGCAGTATCACGAGAATGGATCAACAAGAGGAGAACATCTCCAGCACAGGTCGGGCAGTACAAGCCCTTTCGACGCAGGTATCCCAGCTGACCCAACAATTGCAACATCTGAGGGGTTCCGCTGCGCCACCTACACCGGCAGTTCAACCCGCCCCGCCAGAGCCGGATTCCCAGCTAGAGCCACGGCTACCGACACCAGAGGGTTATTCAGGTGATCCTGACTATTGCAGAGCCTTTCTTACGAGATGTTCCATGCATTTCTCGTTGCAGCCACGGACCTTCAACCGTGAACAGTCTAAGGTAGCATTCGTACTCACACTGCTATCAGGCAAAGCGTCTCTCTGGGGAACGGCGGTGTGGGCGAACCAGGACCCATGCTGCACCTCTTTCCAGACACTCTCCGAGGAGATGAGAAGGGTCTTCGATCGGGCCGTGGCGGGTAGGGAGACGGCCAGACTACTCGCTGACCTTCGCCAAGGAGACCATTCAGTATCGGAATACTCCATCCAATTCCGCACTCTGGCCGCTGAGTGTCAGTGGAACGAGGAGGCGCAGTGGGACATGTTCCTGCATGGGCTGGAGGACCGGATCCAGAAGGAGATTTATGTTCTGGACCTTCCCAGGAGTTTAAATGGACTAGTGGAACTAGCCCTGAGGGTCGACGCTCGTCTGAGTCGTATTGGCCGCCGAGCATGCCCTAACAGACCGTATAACGACACGGAGGGCTGGCATGCCAGCGTCGGGAACACGGCCAGTTCAGCTTCCGCTCACGAACCCATGCAGCTGGGGAGAGCTCGCCTCTCCCGGGAAGAGAGGGAGAGGAGGAGATCCCAAGGACTCTGTCTCTACTGTGGTAGAGCGGGCCACTTTATCCACTCCTGCCCGGTAAAAGATCAGGCCCGGTAGTAAACATGAGGCTACTATCGGGTGGTGTCACCACAGAGAAGACCTCATCATCTACTCTCCTCCCGGTAAGACTAAGATGGGCCACCCACACGCACGACACCCAAGCCTTACTGGACTCAGGAGCAGAGGGTAATTTCATGGACTTCAAGCTCGCTCACAAACTCCAGATCCCTATCACCTCACTCACGCACAAGATATCCGTCAACGCTCTCAATGGTCAAGAACTCCCCAACATTTCTCACACCACTGAACCTATCACACTCATCACTTCTGGCAATCACACTGAGACACTATCATTCCTACTCATGGACTCACCCCTTGCACCATTAGTTCTCGGCCACCCTTGGCTCACCCAACACAACCCCAGAGTTGACTGGGGTCATAACTCTATATCCATGTGGAGTAACAAGTGTCTTGAGTCCTGTTTAGTGTCTGCTTGTTCGTCTGTGTCTGATTCTGTGTTTCTAGAGGAGGCAGTGGATTTGTCTAACGTGCCCGTTGAATACCTCGACCTGAAGGAGGTGTTCAGTAAGTCCCGTGCTGCTTCCCTTCCTCCGCATCGTCCCTATGACTGTGCAATAGAATTATTGCCAGGTGAGTCTCCGCCTAAAGGCAAGTTATATTCACTTTCTGTTCCTGAGAGGGAGGCTATGGAGAGATACATCTCTGGTTCTCTGGCATCTAAATTCATTCGTCCTTCCTCTTCTCCAGCGGGGGCGGGGTTCTTCTTTGTGGGGAAGAAGGACGGATCTCTGCGTCCTTGCATTGATTACCGTGGGTTGAATAACATCACAGTGAAGAATACCTATCCCTTACCGTTGATGTCCTCCGCCTTTGAAAGGTTACAGGGAGCATCCGTGTTCACTAAGTTGGATTTACGTAATGCATATCATTTGGTTCGCATAAGGGAGGGGGACGAATGGAAGACCGCGTTTAACACCCCCAGAGGGCACTTCGAATATTTGGTCATGCCTTTTGGGCTATCCAACTCCCCAGCGGTTTTCCAGGCACTCGTCAATGATGTGCTGAGAGATATGATTGATCAGTTCATATATGTTTACCTGGATGACATACTGATTTTTTCTTCTTCTCTCCAGGAACACGCTCAACACGTCAGACGAGTGCTTCAGAGGTTGTTGGAGAATGGACTTTTTGTCAAGGCGGAGAAATGCATTTTTCATGCACAATCCGTTCCATTCCTAGGATACATCGTCTCGACTGAAGGTATTCGCATGGATCCCGACAAGGTTAAGGCTGTGGTGGATTGGCCAAGCCCAGATTCCCGTAAGGCCCTACAGAGGTTTCTGGGATTCGCCAATTTCTACCGGCGTTTCGTTCGCAACTTTAGCCAGATAGTCGCTCCTCTTACCGCCTTAACCTCTCCCAGAGTGACGTTCAGGTGGTCCGATACAGCCGAGGCTGCATTCGCCAAACTCAAGAGCCGCTTTGTTTCGGCTCCTATCCTCATAGCTCCCGATCCCTCGCGTCAGTTCGTGGTGGAGGTGGACGCTTCAGAGGTGGGGGTAGGTGCGGTACTTTCCCAACGTTCCTCTTCTGACAACAAGATGCACCCTTGCGCGTTCCTTTCCCATCGGTTATCACCTGCGGAACGCAACTACGACATTGGCAACAGAGAGTTGTTGGCAGTGAAGTTAGCACTGGAGGAGTGGCGCCATTGGTTAGAGGGTTCGGGGTACCTTTTATAGTTTGGACCGATCACAAGAATTTGGAGTATATCAGAACCGCCAAGCGACTCAACTCCAGGCAGGCGCGGTGGGCACTCTTTTTCGGACGTTTTGACTTCTCTCTCTCGTATCGCCCGGGTTCCAAGAATGTCAAACCCGATTCCCTTTCTCGCATTTTTGACCATTCCGAACGCCCATCCACTCCCGAGTGCATCCTACCCGGGACCCTAGTGGTCTCCACACTCACATGGAAGGTTGAATCGAGGGTCAAAACGGCCTTAGAGGGGGTCACGCCTCCGCCCGGTTGCCCGCCTAATCGGTTGTTTGTGCCGGAGGGGTGTCGGTCCGATGTTATTCGGTGGGGGCACTGCTCCAACGTAGCGTGTCATCCAGGAGTCAGCCGCACTAGCTTTTTGGTTAAGCAACGCTTTTGGTGGCCACTGATGGCTCGTGACATTCACAGTTTTGTCTTGGCCTGCTCGGTTTGTGCCACTGGGAAGACTTCTAATCGACCCCCAGATGGGTTACTCCAACCGCTGTCGGTCCCTTCGAGACCCTGGTCCCACATCGCGCTAGATTTTGTTACCGGCCTCCCGCCCTCCCAGGGCAAGACGGTTGTTTTGACCGTGGTGGACCGGTTCTCGAAGGCGGCTCATTTTATTCCCTTGCCTAAATTACCATCTGCCAAGGAGACAGCGGTAACTGTCGTGGATCACGTCTTTCGCTTACATGGCCTGCCGATGGACGTAGTTTCTGACCGGGGGCCCCAATTTGTGTCCAAGTTTTGGCAAGAGTTTTGTAGGTTACTGGGAGCGAGTGTCAGCCTGTCTTCAGGGTTTCATCCCCAGAGCAACGGTCAAACGGAGAGGGCCAACCAAGATTTGGAGAGAGTGTTGCGATGTTTGGTTTCTAAGAATCCCTCTTCCTGGAGTCAACAACTCTCTATGGTTGAGTACGCTCACAATTCGTTGCCAGTGGCAGCCACGGGTCTCTCTCCGTTTGAGTGTAGTTTAGGTTACCAGCCACCTATCTTTCCCAGTACGGAGTCCGAGGTCACTGTTCCCTCCGCTCACGCTTTCATCCAGAGGTGCCGTCACGCATGGAGCAGGGCCCGTGAGACTCTTCTCCGGGTGGGGGCGCGCACCAAGGCTAAGGCCGATCGCCACCGGTCGAAGCCTCCGGTATACGTCGTTGGCCAAAGAGTGTGGCTTTCTACTAAGAACATTCCACTCCGATCCGTTTCGAACAAGCTTGCCCCCAAATTTATCGGCCCGTTCAGAGTCACCAGGATCATTAGTCCGGTGGCGGTCCGGCTCAAGCTTCCTCTGGCGTATAGGAGAATTCATCCTACCTTTCATGTGTCTAAAATAAAACCTGTGTTTCAGGCACGCATTAACCCGCCGGTCCCGGTTCCCCCGCCGCCACGACTTGTTGATGGGGAAACCACCTTTTCTGTCAATCGTATTTTGGACTCTAGAAGGAGGGGACGCGGATTCCAGTACCTGGTGGACTGGGAGGGTTACGGCCCGGAGGAGAGAAGTTGGGTACCTGCTAGGGACATTCTGGATCACTCCCTTATCGATGATTTCAATCGACAGGTAAATTTGCCTGGGAACGCCAAGAGGCGTTCCTAGGGGGGTATTGTCACGGTTCATGAATCCACTGCCTCCCTCTCGCTCTCTCTCTCTCTCTCTCTCTCTCCAGTGTTTGTGTGGGCGTGGTTTCCCAATCTCGGCCTGATTGTCTGCGCCAGCTGGAACCACTTATCTTCCCTTTATATGTTCTGTTACCAGTGTTTCTTGTTGTCAGATCGTTGTTTCTTCTCTGAGGTTGTGTCGTGTGTCCGTGCTCTTCTCTTGTGTGGATTATCTGCTGTGCTCCTTCCTACTCATCCGGACACACTCCCCTGGTTTTCTCAGCACGTTATGATCGGAAGATGCACCCGAGTTCCTGGGTCGGATTCCTTCTGAGTACAGTCTGTCTGTCATGTTGCTGCTGTGAACTACATTCATTAAAACCATCGTTGCTTGCATCTTGCATCCGCCTCTGTGTTGTAACAATAGAGCCCTGTGGTACCTGTTCTGTATATAGAGCCAAAGGGGAATAGGGGGCCATTTGGGACGCAGTTGGATCTAATTCTCTTCCTCCATTATTAATTGTCCAAGGAGTAAAATGATTAATCGTGGTCCTGGAAAATAATTATACATTTTCTGCTTGATTCTACCTGTGGGCGTTCCCTTGTCAACAACTCTTCTCCAAGTGCTGTCTGGATAGAAGGATGCTTTCGTCTCATAAAAAAGTACTATGAGTACAGTATGTCCCAAATGGCACTCTATTCTCGTCATAGTGCACTGCATTTGACCATTGCTTTGGTTAAAAGTAGTGCACTATGTAGGGCATAGGGTGGTGCCGTTTGGGACATACTACTTTGTCTGCTAAACGGGAAGAAAAGTACTATATGCTTCACATGAAAACACGTCCCTGAGGAGAGAACTCATTTTTACTTTAATCAAGCTTACTAAAAACTGTTGATGAACGGTACCGCAGATGTTCTTTAGGGACATTTGAAAGCTGAGCAGTATTTGCTTTGTTATTTAATGTGATCACTTTCCATTCTCTAAAGTATGCGGATGAAAATCAGCAGTATTTAACAAGAAACACCGTATTTTACCACCCCCCTCCCCCTCCCCCTATTTTCAAATAAACTTCCCCAAAGCTGTGTGTTTTCATATGGTTCATGTCCTATCCAGGTGGAATAGTCTTGTATGTCTATAGGGCCTTCTGCTGTTTTAAAACAAGTCAGGGTCTGAACTCAATCAAGCCAGTGGAATGCACAACACCTGCTTAACTCATAGGCCTTCGGACACATTGAAAAACATGCAGGCTTATAGCTGGTACCCTCGTGTCCCCTGCAACACTGTGCTGGAGCAGCCCGTGCATCATACGCCCCTCGTCCCTAATGAAACCCTATTCCCTGTATAGTGCATTACTTTAGATCAGGGCCCTATGGGGCCCCATTTGGGACAGACCCACACACAGCATTCTGGGAATGTTGACATCCTCTGGTATGTTTGACCAGGCAAACCCTCTCACTGGCCAAACACACACAGCCTCCACATGTCCCTGTCCTTTCTACAGATTGATTGATTGATCGATTGATTGGCATGGCGCCAACATACATTTCTATGTGTAAATTAAGTATCTATCAATTAATCAACAATGCATTGTGCCGTGTGCATATTGTGCAATCTAAACATGTGTTAGAGCATCCAAGGCCCAGACCTGAATATTTAGATAGCTAGTGAAAGAGGCACTGTCTACTCACCCAATTCCTTGAGTGATTTGTTTTTGTTATCTAGAAATCAAGGATATGTCTACTCAAACACACATTTTATTTATATATACATAGTCTTGTCAATGAAACCATGCATCTTACAGTAATCAATATAGCATAACAAAAACAAGAAATATGAACATGAGAGAGTAAGAAGGTACTGTGCAAGCGATAATATTGAAATGGAAGGAGTATCAGACCACTGCAAATCTACCAAGACCTGGCCGTCCCTCTAAACTTTCAGCTCATACAAGGAGAAGACTGATCAGAGATGCAGCCAAGAGGCCCATGATCACTCTGGATGAACTGCAGATATCTAAAGCTGAGGTGGGAGATTCTGTCCATAGGACAACAATCAGTCGTATATTGCACAAATCTGGCCTTTATGGAAGAGTGGCAAGAAGAAAGCCATTTCTTAAAGATATCCATAAAAAGTGTTGTTTAAAGTTTGCCACAAGCCACCTGGGAGACACACCAAACATGTGGAAGAAGGTGCTCTGGTCAGATGAAACCAAAATTGAACTTTTTGGCAACAATGCAAAACGTTATGTTTGGCATAAAAGCAACACAGTTCATCACCCTGACCACACCATCCCCACTGTCAAACATGGTGGTGGCAGCATCATGGTTTGGGCCTGCTTTTCTTCAGCAGGGACAGGGAAGATGGTTAAAATTGATGGGAAGATGGATGGAGCCAAATACAGGACCATTCTGGAAGAAAACCTGATGGAGTCTGCAAAAGACCTGAGACTGGGACGGAGATTTGTCTTCCAACAAGACATGATCCAAAACATAAAGCAAAATCTACAATGGAATGGTTCAAAAATAAACATATCCAGGTGTTAGAATGGCCAAGTCAAAGTCCAGACCTGAATCCAATCGAGAATCTGTGGAAAGAACTGAAAACTACTGTTCACAAATGCTCTCCATCTAACCTCACTGAGCTTGAGCTGCTTTGCAAGGAGGAATGAGAAAAAATGTCAGTCTCTCGATGTGCAAAACTGATAGAGACATACCCCAAGCGACTTACAGCTGTAATCGCAGCAAAAGGTGGCTCTACAAAGTATTAACTTAAGGGGGCTGAATAATTTTGCACGCCCAATTTTTCAGTTTTTGATTTGTTAAAAAAGTTTGAAATATCCAATAAATGTCGTTCCACTTCATGATTGTGTCCCACTTGTTGTTGATTCTTCACAAAAAAATACAGTTTTATATCTTTATGTTTGAAGCCTGAAATGTGGCAAAAGGTCGCAAAGTTCAAGGGGGCCGAATACTATCGCAAGGCACTGTAATAACATAGTAGCAGCAGCATAGAAGAGTGTGTGGAGGGGGGGACAATATAAATAGTCTGGGTGGCCATTTGATTAATTGCTCAGCAGTCTTATTACTTGGGGGTAGAAGCTATTTTAGAAGCCTCTTTGACCTAGACTTGGCGCTCCGGTAGCGCTTGCCGTGCGGTAGCAGAGAGAACAGTCTATGACCTGGGCGGCTGGCGTGACACCGCCTGCCGTGCGGTAGCAGAGAGAACAGTCTATGACCTGGGTGGCTGGCGTGACACCGCCTGCCGTGCGGTAGCAGAGAGAACAGTCTATGACTAGGGTGGCTGGCATGACACCGCCTGCCGTGCGGTAGCAGAGAGAACAGTCTATAACCTGGGTGGCTGGCGTGACACCGCCTGCCGTACGGTAGCAGAGAGAACAGTCTATGACCTGGGTGGCTGGCGTGACACCGCCTGCCGTGCGGTAGCAGAGAGAACAGTCTATGACCTGGAGGGCTGGCGTGACACCGCCTGCCGTGCGGTAGCAGAGAGAACAGTCTATGACTAGGGTGGCTGGCGTGACACCGCCTGGTATAAAGGTCCTGGACGGCAGAAAGCTTGGCCCCCGTGATGTACTGTGCTGTACATCACCGAGTCGATGTGCAATTGAGATTGCTGATGACACCAACCCAACCAAATCGTCTGACCACATCCAATCTCAGCAACCACGGTACCTGGAAGAAACAATTTAAGAGAAAGAAATGGAGACCGAGCAACAGGAGAGCAGAAGCCAGAGCAACAGGACTACCAAAATACGGTTCACCAACTAACCACATCAGTTACATGAGCACATAGTTCTGATTTAACGAATTCAGAAGACAAACGAGCACAGGGCTTTAACAAATTGACATGGTAGAGCTGATTCGCCTTTCGCGGCTCAGGGGTAGCAATCCGATAGTTCAGATCAGACGATTGGTGAATTAGTGTATGGGGCCGCTGAATTTGGCCTGAAGAGAAGAACCGACAATGGGCAGCATGGTCAGACTCGGGTCCCCTGGACTAAATTGTCACGGCTCCGCTCCCCAGTCAAACAATCTTTTCATCCTCACCTGAGAGGATGCTAGTTTTTCCTCTAGCCATTTCACAAGCTACATACATCCTGTCAGAAACCATTAACATATGACAGCACATTTTGGCGGGGTAGGCTCAACCACCTTCCAATCCTCCTTTTAAATACAGCAAGGGGACCATGCACAGTATGACCAAATACAAGGTCATTAGGACTGAACCCAGTGCTCTCGCGGTAATTCTTTAACAGCAAGTAGCAACCAGGGTAACCCCTCTTCCCAGTCATGTTCTAATTCAGTGCCGTACGCACATAAGTGACTTCAAAGTCTGATCAAATGCTCAAGGGCCCCTAGACTGAGCATAAAAAGCACTGATTATGTTTTATACGCAATTGTCCCAAGACTTGTGCAAATATGTGCGAAGGGAAACTGGAATCCTGATCGCTCTGAATCACCTTTAGGTGATTAAAATATATATATATATATGAACTGTGACAAAGCCTTCACAACAGACTTAGTTGTAATGTTGCTAAGTGGATCGGCTGCAGGATCTCATAGCCTGACAGTTAACATGTAGGTGCTACCAGCTGTAGAATGGAGTCCAACACAATCAATAGTCAAATGCTCAAATGGCCTGTAACAGGTTGTGGCGGAACGGGCCTTAAACATCTGATTAGGATTCCCAGAAAGCTGACAAACATGGCACGTTTTGATGTAAGCAGAAATGTCTTTGTAAATGAGGCCAATAAAAATGAAGCAAAATTCAGTCATAGGTTTTTACTAACCCCTCAGTGACAAGAAATGTCATGATATGTTTTTAAAACTAGAGCTCGAACTGAATAGCGTCACACACACAACTGTGTGATATGTCCATTTCCTCACGCTTCAGGGACCAACTCGTAAGCATGCAGGGCAGCAGTTTGAACCTTTATGTTATCATCGCTATCTATAGCGCTAAAGAGATGAGCCTCCCGAACCCTACCGGTCAAAACACACTGTAGCATCAAAGTACGGTCTGCAATAGGCCAAGCCTGAGTCTGCTACACGTTCAAATAACGTAAAAATATAGCTCAGAAACCTTTTCAGTAAATTTAGGCAAGAACCGTAGACTACCAGCAACATCGAAAGGCGGAGAACGACCAAGGTAAGAGCGTCCCATTAGGGAGCTTTAGTCATCATTCTCAAAAGAAAATTCACCTGAAAGCTTGCCTTCTCTGACAAGTTCTAACCACTGATACTGCGAACGCAGTTTAGCTTGTTCCGTATCCTGCCTCAAACTTTCCAAATCAAGTTATTATTGCTGTTTCAACCTTTCCAGATCTTTGTCATGATTTAGCTGCAATACAGTTACCTCCTTTTTCCTCAAATGTCAAAACAGCACTAGACCTAATTGGTACAGCCAATACAGCTAGGTTTACTCAATTCAGCCGGCAAAATACCAGCTGAAAGCAAGTTAGCTGACAGAATAGACCTCCCTGTATCCTTGAGATGTTTGTCACTAATCTCAACACGATAATACTCACTCAACTTCAAAAGCTGTTCCTTCGTTAACTGCATGAGCAACTATTCAGAAGGAGCACGAACAAAATCCTCAATAGATGCCAAAATGCTATGAACAAATGAATGTCCCAAACTTTGAACTGCCCTAGTGACCACATCGACTACAGTACAAGTACATAGCTGACTGAACAGTGCAAAAACAGGAGTGTATTACTTGAGTTTCCCCAAATCCTCCTGTTAATGTAACCCTTCGGTGGCTTTGCGGCAGGTATTGATGCACTAGAGCCCACTGGCACAAAGGAGGAACCAGCTCTCTGGTAACCAACCCCGAACATGCTCCCGAGACAACTTCTCTGACCGCTATCACCACACAAAAACAACAATGTGCCCCAAGTGGGAACACGCTGCTATACCTAACACTGGGAAAGACCATATCTCTGGGCAATGAGTTATGTCTGCCTCAAACCTTCTCACTGTCAAACATTGCAAAGACAACTCACCTCCTTAAGCCAATGACCCAACAGGAAACAGAATTGTCTCTGGACAGTACAAAGGAAAGAGACGGATCTTCTCTCCACCGATGCACCAAACCAAAACTTGCAATAAATAAACAAGTCATCAAACTAATAACTTAAAAGAAAATTTCTCTAAACCAATTGTAGTATGATTAAACACACAACTACAAAAAGTCAACATGTAACTCCTAATATACAACAGCACATACAAATGGCCATAAGGGTTTCGGGGACAATAACAGAACTAAGCAAAACACAAGACCCACCAAAGAGTCAACAATTAGCGCTAACCAATTACCATATATACTAGAGATAACATCAAAATAGCCAAGGCACAATCGCAAATGACCCCCCCCCCCCATTTGTCACAACTTAGCTTTTAGATGGTGACAAACAAGGAAGTACACACATTGGCAGTTATGGAGCAACAACAACAACAACAAAATTAATAACTTATAAAACTACAAAGGAGGGAGGGGGGGGGGGTAGAAATGCAAATTGGAAGGTGGCTTAATATAGCGTACAGTATGTGCAGTGATTGATTTATATCGATCTATATTCTATGTTGAAAAAAATAATAGTTTTGGTCCTGTTATTGGTATATTAATGGTCATTGGTCAGAACCAGAAGATAATCTCTAAAGTGATTTCTCTGGATGATTCTTCATTGACCATATTAGATAGACTACCACTGCTTGTCCATCCCCAAGACAAAGGTTCCCTTTCCTTTCTTAGGCTTTTCATTATCTCAATTGAATAACTTATCTGATTATGGCTGGGGTTTCACTCTATATCAGAGCACTATTTGTCATTCATTTAAAAGCAAGGGACCAGATGAGGTTTTATAATGGGGGGCAT
>NC_088235.1:112155392-112162892 GCF_036934945.1 Oncorhynchus masou masou
TCAACTGGCCTCACAACCACAGACCACATGTAACCACACCAGCCAAGGACCTCCACAACCACATGTAACCACACCAGCCAAGGACCTCCACATCCACGTGTAACCACACCAGCCAAGGACCTCCACATCCACATGTAACCACACCAGCCAAGGACCTCCACATCCACGTGTAACCACACCAGCCCAGGACCTCCACATGTAACCACACCAGCCCAGGACCTCCACATGTAACCACACCAGCCCAGGACCTCCACATGTAACCACACCAGCCAAGGACCTCCACATGTAACCACACCAGCCAAGGACCTCCACAGCCACGTGTAACCACACCAGCCAAGGACCTCCACATGTAACCACACCAGCCAAGGACCTCCACAACCACGTGTAACCACACCAGCCCAGGACCTCCACAATCACATGTAACCACACCAGCCCAGGACCTCCACATGTAACCACACCAGCCCAGGACCTCCACATGTAACCACACCAGCCCAGGACCTCCACATCCACGTGTAACCACACCAGCCCAGGACCTCCACATGTAACCACACCAGCCAAGG
Source organism: Oncorhynchus masou masou (assembly GCF_036934945.1). Classification (NCBI taxonomy): domain Eukaryota; kingdom Metazoa; phylum Chordata; class Actinopteri; order Salmoniformes; family Salmonidae; genus Oncorhynchus; species Oncorhynchus masou. Next base: position 112,155,953 of record NC_088235.1, read on the forward strand.
ACCTCCACAACCACGTGTAACCACACCAGCCAAGGACCTCCACATGTAACCACACCAGCCAAGGACCTCCACATGTAGCCACACCAGCCCAGGACCTCCACATGTAACCACACCAGCCCAGGACCTCCACATGTAACCACACCAGCCCAGGACCTCCACATGTAACCACACCAGCCAAGGACCTCCACATGTAACCACACCAGCCCAGGACCTCCACATGTAACGACACCAGCCAAGGACCTCCACATGTAACCACACCAGCCCAGGACCTCCACATGTAACCACACCAGCCCAGGACCTCCACATGTAACCACACCAGCCAAGGACCTCCACATCCACGTGTAACCACACCAGCCAAGGACCTCCACATGTAACCACACCAGCCCAGGACCTCCACATGTAACCACACCAGCCAAGGACCTCCACATCCACGTGTAACCACACCAGCCCAGGACCTCCACATGTAACCACACCAGCCAAGGACCTCCACATCCACGTGTAACCACACCAGCCAAGGACCTCCACATCCACGTGTAACCACACCAGCCCAGGACCTCCACAACCACATGTAACCACACCAGCCAAGGACCTCCACATCCACGTGTAACCACACCAGCCCAGGACCTCCACATGTAACCACACCAGCCCAGGACCTCCACATGTAACCACACCAGCCCAGGACCTCCACATGTAACCACACCAGCCCAGGACCTCCACATGTAACCACACCAGCCAAGGACCTCCACATGTAACCACACCAGCCAAGGACCTCCACATGTAACCACCCCAGCCAAGGACCTCCACAACCACATGTAACCACCCCAGCCCAGGACCTCCACATGTAACCACACCAGCCCAGGACCTCCACATGTAACCACACCAGCCAAGGACCTCCACATGTAACCACACCAGCCAAGGACCTCCACATGTAACCACCCCAGCCAAGGACCTCCACAACCACATGTAACCACCCCAGCCCAGGACCTCCACATGTAACCACACCAGCCCAGGACCTCCACATGTAACCACACCAGCCAAGGACCTCCACATGTAACCACACCAGCCCAGGACCTCCACATGTAACCACACCAGCCCAGGACCTCCACATGTAACCACACCAGCCCAGGACCTCCACATGTAACCACACCAGCCAAGGACCTCCACATCCACGTGTAACCACACCAGCCAAGGACCTCCACATCCACGTGTAACCACACCAGCCCAGGACCTCCACAACCACATGTAACCACACCAGCCAAGGACCTCCACATGTAACCACACCAGCCCAGGACCTCCACATGTAACCACACCAGCCCAGGACCTCCACATGTAACCACACCAGCCCAGGACCTCCACATGTAACCACACCAGCCAAGGACCTCCACAATCACATGTAACCACACCAGCCCAGGACCTCCACATGTAACCACACCAGCCCAGGACCTCCACATGTAACCACACCAGCCAAGGACCTCCACATGTAACCACACCAGCCAAGGACCTCCACATGTAACCACCCCAGCCAAGGACCTCCACAACCACATGTAACCACCCCAGCCAAAGACCTCCACATGTAACCACACCAGCCCAGGACCTCCACATGTAACCACACCAGCCCAGGACCTCCACATGTAACCACACCAGCCAAGGACCTCCACATGTAACCACACCAGCCCAGGACCTCCACATGTAACCACACCAGCCCAGGACCTCCACATGTAACCACACCAGCCCAGGACCTCCACATGTAACCACACCAGCCAAGGACCTCCACATGTAACCACACCAGCCCAGGACCTCCACATGTAACCACACCAGCCCAGGACCTCCACAACCACATGTAACCACCCCAGCCCAGGACCTCCACATGTAACCACACCAGCCAAGGACCTCCACATGTAACCACACCAGCCCAGGACCTCCACATGTAACCACACCAGCCCAGGACCTCCACATGTAACCACACCAGCCCAGGACCTCCACATGTAACCACACCAGCCAAGGACCTCCACATGTAGCCACACCAGCCCAGGACCTCCACATGTAACCACACCAGCCAAGGACCTCCACATGTAACCACACCAGCCCAGGACCTCCACATGTAACCACACCAGCCCAGGACCTCCACATGTAACCACACCAGCCCAGGACCTCCACATGTAACCACACCAGCCAAGGACCTCCACATGTAACCACACCAGCCCAGGACCTCCACATGTAACCACACCAGCCAAGGACCTCCACATGTAACCACACCAGCCCAGGACCTCCACATGTAACCACACCAGCCCAGGACCTCCACATCTGGGTTCTTCACTGACGGGATCATCTGAGACCAGCCACCTGGACGGCTGATGAAACTGTGGGTTTTCGCAACTGAAAAACTTCTGCACAGAAATCGTCTTAGGGAAGCTCATCTGCGTGCTGGTCATCCTTATCAGGGTCTTGACCGAACAGCAGTTTGGCCTCATAACCGACATCACTGGCAAATGCTCACCTTTGATGGCCACAGGCAACGCTGGAGAAGTGTGCTCTTGACGGATGAATCCCGGTTTCAACTGTACCAAGCAGATGGCGACATTTGGGCAAGCGGTTTGCTGATGTCAACATTATGAACAGAGTGCCCCATGGTGGCTGTGGGGTTATGGTATGGACAGGCATAAGCTATGGACAGCAAACCAAAAGCATTTTTGCGAAATCCTAAGGCCCGTTGTCATGCCATTCATCCACCACCATCACCTCGTGTTTAAGCATGATAATGTAAGGCCCCATGGCGTGAGGATCTGGACACAATTCCTGGAAGCTGAAAATTTCCCAGTTCTTTCATGGCCTGTATACTCACCAGACATGTCACCCATTGAGCATGTTTGGGATGCTCTGGATCGACATGTACGACAGCATGTTCCAGTTCCCACCAATATCCAGCAACTTCACACAGCCATTGAAGAGGAATAGAACAACATTCCACAGGCCACAATCAACAGCCTGATCAACTCTATGTGAAGGAGATGTGTTGCGCTGCATGAGGCAAATGGTGGTCACACCAGATACTGAATGGTTCTGATCCACAACCCTACTTTTTTTCAAGGTATCTGTGACGAACAGATACATACAGTGGGGCAAAAAAGTATTTAGTCAGCCACCAATTGTGCAAGTTCTCCGACTTAAAAATATGAGAGAGGCTTGTAATTTTCATCATAGGTACACTTCAACTATGACAGACATAATGAGGGAAAGAAATCCAGAAAATCACATTGTAGGATTTTTAATGAATTTATTTGCAAATTATGGTGGAAAATAAGTATTTGGTCATCTACAAACAAGCAAGATTTCTGGCTCTCACAGACCTGTAACTTCTTCTTTAAGAGGCTCCTCTGTCCTCCACTCGTTACCTGTAGAACTTGTTGTCAGTATAAAAGACACCTGTCCACAACCTCAAACAGTCACACTCCAAACTCCACTATGGCCAAGACCAAATAGCTGTCAAAGGACACCAGAAACAAAATTGTAGACCTTGATCTGATATATTTAGTAAACTGTGCCCTGAAAAAAACAGCATTCATCACTACTTATACTAATGGACATACACACAGACAGAGGGAGAGAGACACAGAGAGAGAGAGAGAGTGAGAGAGAGCGAGAGAGAGAGAGAGAGAGACAGAGACAGAGAGAGAGAGTCAGAGAGAGAGAGAGATAGAGAGAGAGATAGACAGACAGAGAGAGAGAGACAGAGAGAGAGAGAGAGAGAGAGAGAGAGAGACAGAGAGAGAGAGAGACACACACAGAGAGAGACAGAGAGAGACAGAGAGAGAGAGAGACAGAGAGAGAGAAAGAGACAGAGAGAGATACAGAGACAGAGACAGAGGGAGAGACATTTGCTTTGCTTTGGCAATGGTAACATATGTTTCCCATGCCAATAAAGTACTTGAATTGAATCGACAGAGAGAGAGGGAGAGAGAGAGAGAGAGTTGCTTTGTGATCACATGAATGCCGGAAAGGATATTTAAGTACATCAAAAGGAAGGCTATTCGGATAATTATCATCATTTACCGGATCTGTCTGTTTAGAATGACTCACAGTCTAGCAAGAGAGAACTTTATATTTAATAAATCTCGTTTTCAATACAAATTAGATAACATGTCTGTTTGAGTCATGTCTCTGTACACCATGTTGTTGCAGAGAACATATTCACAATTATTCTACTCATATTCCATCATGTAGGAAATAATGATTGATTTATGAAACACAAAAAAATAGAAAACTACTAAAAAAATAGAGAAAATAAAAAGGTTGTGTGTGTAAACCTTATTCTGACAAGTAGAACAACAGATGTTGTTAATTATTATCTTATTTGCACAAGTTAACTTTGATAATACACAGATGACTTTTTTTCCTCATTTTTAATCCAAGAAATGAAAGACTTAAATGAGTAAACTATCTAGCACACAAACAGCCCTTCCAGAAACAGAGATTAATTTGAAGGTAATCACAGGTGTGGAAATATGTGTTATCTTCTGAGCATTCCAGTGCATGCTGAAGGCCTATTTGGCTTCATAGTGGTAATGTTAAGTCTCTGTCTGTGATAAATATTCATACCCTATTCTGGGCCTTTGTTAATCTGAGTACCTTCCATCAGTAGGATCTGTTTTGGCTCCTCAAACATAAACAGTAAAAAAAAAAAAAAAAAAAAAAAAAAAAAAAAAAAAAAAAAAAAACAAGGATAAATAAATATATAAATAATAATAACAATGAATGAACTGGGGAAATGTGGAAACATCAAAGGCTTTTCCTATCTCTGTAACATGTAAACAGTGCGTGCCTTCAGTGAGTTGAAGAGCTCTTCTTTAATAATTCCATTGGAAGATTGCCATAATCGACAAGACACCCGCCCTGTAAGTAATAAATCAAATTAACAAACATTTCTGTAGGGTCTGTTTCGAAGGGAAAGAGACGGAGCCCAATGTTTTTTTTTTCTTCTAGATATGTGGTCTATATGTCCCCCTGCTCGTTCCTGATTAGTCTAATCTAGTGAGAAATGAATACAGACTGGGTTTTGATTGAGTCAGGCTCCCTGGGCCCCGAGGGTAGCCCTCCTGATAAGTGCCTTTACCTTTCACCTCCAGAACACCACGCAGGCAGAGGCACCAAGCACGTTGATGTGTGTGTGTACCGTATCCCACTCCCTCTAATCTCATTTGGCTCAGGAAGACATGCTGAGGCTCAGGGAGCTAACACTAGCGTCAGGGAGCTAGAGGTAACGTCGGGGAGCTAGAGGTAACGTCAGGGAGATAGAGGTACCGTCAGGGAGCTAGAGGTAATGTCAGGGAGCTAACACTAGCGTCGGGGAGCTAGAGGTAACGTCAGGGAGATAGAGGTACCGTCAGGGAGCTAGAGGTAATGTCAGGGAGCTAACACTAGCGTCAGGGAGCTAGAGGTAACGTCAGGGAGCGAGAGGTAACGTCAGGGAGCTAGAGGTAGTGTCAGGGAGCTAGAGGTACCGTCAGGGAGCTAGAGGTAACGTCAGGGAGCTAGAGGTACCATCAGGGAGCTAGAGGTAACGTCAAGGAGCTAGTGGTAGTGTCAGGGAGCAAGAGGTACCGTCAGTGAGCTAGAGGTAGCGTCAGGGAGCTAGAGGTAACGTCAGGGAGCTAGAGGTACCGTCAGGGAGCTTGAGGTAGTGTCAGGGAGCCAGATGTAGTGTCAGGGAGCTAGAGGTAGTGTCAGGGAGCTAGAGGTAGTGTCAGGGAGCTAGATGTAGTGTCAGGGAGCTAGAGGTAGTGTCAGGGAGCTAGAGGTAGTGTCAGGGAGCTTGAGGTAGTGTCAGGGAGCTAGAGGTAGTGTCAGCGAGATAGAGGTAGTGTCAGGGAGATAGAGGTAGTGTCAGGGAGCTAGAGGTAGTGTCAGGGAGCTTGAGGTAGTGTCAGGGAGCTAGAGGTAGTGTCAGCGAGATAGAGGTAGTGTCAGGGAGATAGAGGTAGTGTCAGGGAGATAGAGGTAGTGTCAGGGAGATAGAGGTAGTGTCAGGGAGCTAGAAGTAGTGTCAGGGAGCTAGCACTAGCGTCAGGGAGCTAGAGGTAGTGTCAGGGAGCTAGAAGTAGTGTCAGGGAGATAGCACTAGCGTCAGGGAGCTAGAGGTAGTGTCAGGGAGCTAGAGGTAGTGTCAGGGAGCTAGCACTAGCATCAGGGAGCTAGAGGTAATGTCAGGGAGCTAGAGGTAGTGTCAGGGAGCTAGAGGTAGTGTCAGGGAGCTAGAGGTAATGTCAGGGAGCTAGTGGTAGTGTCAGGGAGCAAGAGGTAGTGTCAGGGAGCAAGAGGTACCGTCAGGGAGCTAGAGGTAGTGTCAAGGAGCTAGAGGTAGCGTCAGGGAGCGAGCACTAGCGTCAGGGAGCTAGAGGTAGCGTCAGTTAGCTAGAGGAATCGTCAGGGAGCTAGAGGTAGCGTCAGGGAACTAGAGGTAGTGTCAGGGAGCTAGAGGTAGCGTCAGGGAGCTAGCACTAGCGTCAGGGAGCTAGAGGTAGCGTCAGTTAGCTAGAGGAATCGTCAGGGAGCTAGAGGTAGCGTCAGGGAACTAGAGGTAGTGTCAGGGAGCTAGAGGTAGCGTCAGGGAGCTAGCACTAGCGTCAGGGATTTTAGCGCCCTTGGCTTGCTTCACCAAGGGATTCCTCTGGCCTACTAATGTTTCCTTTCAGACAACCCCAGACTTCTTCACACTGCTGCAGAAGGTCAGAATAAGGAGCCAGTTCAGAAAACACACTTCATGAGTCCCCTGCCCCCTGTGACAACTACTTGATTAGAAAACAATGGGACTGAGTGCTTCATCTGTAATCTTCTGCTTACAACAATCAAGCAAGTATAACAAATCACATGAAATCGCACATTGAAATGTGGAAGTGTGCCTGATTTTTTCATTTATTTCCAAGCTTCTCCCAGTGTTTTTGAT
>NC_088235.1:112172892-112312892 GCF_036934945.1 Oncorhynchus masou masou
TCATTTCTGTTATCCAGACCAGACAAGGTGGAACACAGATGCCAATAACAGAGCTAATGTACAATATTTACTGCTATAGTACACATGGGGAAATTCACTAAACTAAAAAAACAATTTCTAATTTATTTTGTAATTAAATCGTTTGTCTAATTGGAATGTTTCAAATATTCAAAATTCTGAAGGTTGTGTTGAAAATGTGACGTATTAGAATGTGATTTAGATTTACTGACAGCACTAACCAAGAGGAGACTGTTCTGTTTCATTTCAAGCATGGCGCAACAAAACTGCCCAAAAATTCCATGTCACCCTTGTTTAAGTTTGAAGAATATATAGAATATATATATATGAGCTATCTAGATGTACACGTAAAACCACGTTCTTTCAGGAGCTAACAGTTAGACCAGAAAGTCATTAGTTTTGTCCATTTGTATATGCAGAGCCTGAAAGAATTTCTGAATAGACCAACTTTTAATAAATAATAAATCAGCAGCAGAGCTAAATATCTGTATTTTCTAATCAAATGTACATGATCGATTTATGATTGATTATTTGGTTCCTACATTTTCTCGAATAGCCTGTTCCCAGGCCGTCAATGAAAATAAGAATTTGTTCTAAACTGACTTGCCTACTTAAATAAAGGTTAAATAAAAATTAAGAGCCTATGATATTAAAATTTGAAGAACTCAACACCTATTCAACTTTTATCAGTTTTAAATGAAATTTGCTTAAAATACAAAATAAAATATGCTATCTAATGACTTATTTTGTTTGGTTTTTCTTCTATCCTGTTCGACAGAAAATAGTGTATACTGTTTGTTTCAGACTGCAGACGCATAGGGGGTAATACATATTGGTCATATATCGATCCTATAAACGTTTATAATAATCTGAAATGCACTATAGAAACTTCAATAACATATTCATTATATTTCAGGAACTAAACGATCATATCTGGTGAATCCAAAATATCATGTTCTTTTGAGGCCTGTGAAATTGGAAGCTATTTCAGTCTAGACAAGTCCCCGGTTTTCCCAAAAGCATCTGAAGGCTAAGTTTGTAGTTAGAACCTTCGTAGGAGCATCGTTAACTCTCCGAGTTGTTTCCCAAACTATTGTTACTGGAGGTGCACTTGAAAACGCTTGTTATATACCGCCTGCCTCAGACCACTCATAGAACAGCTATGTACGGAGTTAGATTTTTTTTTAAATCCCTACTGCGTCACTTTATACACAGAAGAACTCTACTAAACATAGAATCAAGATGTTAACCTGTCTCTCTGTGACCGCCGATAACTTCACAGTGAAGTTGACTACAAATACAAAGTTGACAGTGTCTTTGCAATGTTTTACAAACAAGCGAATGGATAAAAATAGGCTTAAAATGAAAACAGAGATGACTGCATTTAAAGATAAATAGCCTATACACCTATATACTGTATTTCAATTGTATTGAAATCAATTCCATGTTCATTCAATTGAGTTGTATTTTTGCTATTTGTCTACCGTATGTCATTTTTGTCTCGATATATTTCACGATGTGTAGCCTAAAACATATGCGCAATGATGTGCCAGGTCTTAATTTAGTGGATTATTGTAGGGTACGCATTAGAATAAGCCGCCTCAATATTTGCAGCCATATGTGCTAATATCTCTGTACGAGCTGATCCGTCGTCAGTATTGTGAAATAATGACAATGTTAAGGTGTGATTTGAAAGGAGAGAGCTGACCCGAGAGCAGCACTTCCTTAAGTCGATCCTATCAGTATCGACACCTGGCTCAACGACGCAGGTAGCGAACCGTTCTCTCTGCGCGGTGTTCTTCAACAGTTGCAGGATCGTTAAAAACAGTCGTACGTCCAAATTCCATTTGCTATTGCAAAACTTGGTCCAGTTAAGTCTAAAAAAAAAAAAAAGTTATTAGGCGGACCACAATACACGTTTACCAAACTATCATTCACTCTGACAACAACGTGGATGTAAAAACGTAAGGCAACATACCTCTGTCCTCCAGGTATTCACTATGTTGCACAACTATCAAGGACCTTTGAAGGTAGCAACTGGTGCCGCTGCGTCACTGACCCTAATCAAGGCCTACTTTGATATTAAAATGTGGAAACATGTTTATAACGCTGTCTGTATAATTATTTTTTTTATAAAAGACAGACAATACATATATTACTTAAACTCTTAGTCACAACGTTGTAATTACACATACTGATACGGTTTCCCAATATCGATGGGCCAGTACTGATACAGTTTCCCAATATCGATGGGCCAGTACTGATACTGTTTCCCAATATCGATGGGCCAGTACTGATACTGTTTCCCAATATCGATGGGCCAGTACTGATACTGTTTCCCAATATCGATGGGCCAGTACTGATACTGTTTCCCAATATCGATGGGCCAGTACTGATACTGTTTCCCAATATCGATGGGCAGGTACTGATACTGTTTCCCAATATCGATGGGCCAGTACTGATACTGTTTCCCAATATCGATGGGCCAGTACTGATACTGTTTCCCAATATCGATGGGCCAGTACTGATACTGTTTCCCAATATCGATGGGCCAGTACTGATACTGTTTCCCAATATCGATGGGCCAGTACTGATACTGTTTCCCAATATCTATGGGCCAGTACTGATACTGTTTCCCAATATCGATGGGCCAGTACTGATACTGTTTCCCAATATCGATGGGCCAGTACTGATACTGTTTCCCAATATCGATGGGCCAGTACTGATACTGTTTCCCAATATAGATGGGCCAGTACTGATACTGTTTCCCAATATAGATGGGCCAGTACTGATACTGTTTCCCAATATCGATGGGCCAGTACTGATACTGTTTCCCAATATCGATGGGCCAGTACTGATACTGTTTCCCAATATCGATGGGCCAGTACTGATACAGTTTCCCAATATCGATGGGCCAGTACTGATACTGTTTCCCAATATCGATGGGCCAGTACTGATACTGTTTCCCAATATCGATGGGCCAGTACTGATACTGTTTCCCAATATCGATGGGCCAGTACTGATACTGTTTCCCAATATCGATGGGCCAGTACTGATACTGTTTCCCAATATCGATGGGCAGGTACTGATACTGTTTCCCAATATCGATGGGCCAGTACTGATACTGTTTCCCAATATCGATGGGCCAGTACTGATACTGTTTCCCAATATCGATGGGCCAGTACTGATACTGTTTCCCAATATCGATGGGCCAGTACTGATACTGTTTCCCAATATCGATGGGCCAGTACTGATACTGTTTCCCAATATCTATGGGCCAGTACTGATACTGTTTCCCAATATCGATGGGCCAGTACTGATACTGTTTCCCAATATCGATGGGCCAGTACTGATACTGTTTCCCAATATCGATGGGCCAGTACTGATACTGTTTCCCAATATAGATGGGCCAGTACTGATACTGTTTCCCAATATAGATGGGCCAGTACTGATACTGTTTCCCAATATCGATGGGCCAGTACTGATACTGTTTCCCAATATCGATGGGCCAGTACTGATACTGTTTCCCAATATCGATGGGCAGGTACTGATACTGTTTCCCAATATCGATGGGCAGGTACTGATACTGTTTCCCAATATCGATGGGCAGGTACTGATACTGTTTCCCAATATCGATGGGCCAGTACTGATACTGTTTCCCAATATCGATGGGCAGGTACTGATACTGTTTCCCAATATCGATGGGCCAGTACTGATACTGTTTCCCAATATCGATGGGCCAGTACTGATACTGTTTCCCAATATCGATGGGCAGGTACTGATACTGTTTCTCAATATCGATGGGCCAGTACTGATACTGTTTCCCAATATCGATGGGCCAGTCTCCGAAGTTCTGACTTTGATCAACGTGGGAAGTTTTGTACCCGCGTTCTCAAGTTCGAAATTCAATAGATGGGCCTACGAATTTAATGAAGCGCTATTATCGACAATATCTCATGGTTATTAGAGGTCCATAGAGGTGTGTGGAGATGCACTGTAAGCCTCCTCAACATATATCTGCATGGCATATATCACCCTAATATCACCTGCTGTGTGTGTGTGTGTGTCCGTATACCACTTCCTTTATACCAGTCGAAGGGGAATTTAAGTCATAGTGTAAATCACTTTCCTGACTGGAACCGCAACATTAAACAGCCGTGGCATGATTCTCTGTCTCTTCCCTCTCTTCTCTTTCCCTCAGTTCATCCCTTCCTTCCCTGTCCTGTTATCAGCTCGTTCACCATTTCATTTCTTTCAAATGAGAATTCAGGGACCCCCAAATTCAAAGCGCGGGTCTTCAAACAACTGAACTGCGGTTTACTTTTCTTCTAACCCAGATCCAATTTGAGATATACGGGGGGTTTAGCAATGATGATAAACGGGGGTTTAGCAATGATGATATGGGGGGGGGGGGGGGTGCAATGAGGCTTTTTGGTGTTTCAGACACAATAGGTATAGATAGTTAATATTCTAGCCTATTTTCCTAACCATTCCCCACATTTCCCTCCAACACAAGAAATAATAATAAAATAATGTGATGAATTCCTGACAAGGAAAACGAATATTTGTCAATATGGAAGGAATCATCATCGTCCTCACACCTTCCTCCTCCTCATCATCATCTTCCTAATATAATCCGGTGTATCGCGGGAGCTGTAGCTATGCTAATAGCCTGGTGTTGGTTGACGCTTAGAGTGACGTTCCAATGAACTGCTCTGATTTCTGTCTCAATGAGATGGAAAATGAGCCTAGCAAGATGCAGAGTGAGATACTCCAGAGCCCGATGATGTCAGGGTAACATTAAAAGTCAGTAAAACAAATGACCCATGGCATTCAATTAAAAGTGTCATGTCCCACGACTTCTGTTTCCTGTTTTATATTTTCGTTCTTAAGTGTTTGAGGAAAGAAAGCCGCCTTGTGTCCCTCCTCGTCGACTTTTATCACTAAATGAAGCATATAAATGACCTGAAAGCGCTTGGCTGCCGGATTTAATAAAATAAAATAAAGAACAATTATCCTCTTTTTCTCTGATCTAGCGCTGAAATGAGTCTCGGAGAGATAAGGCAGATTTAATTCATCTCTGTAAGCACCAGAGCTCTCTGTTGTGCTCGAATAAAAACGTCTAGAGGATGAGTTTAAAAGAGATTTAGGGCCTCTATAATTTCAAATCATAATTTCCCCTCTATTTGAGTTGTTTTGAGGCGGTGAATAACGCTCTGTGTGCGGAAACAGACAGGGACATTTCAACAGCCTGGGTAAAGCAGCGCGCGATGATCACAGTTTGATTAATTGCCATGAAGAGGTCATGAATTAACTTCTAATTGCACACGCGCTGCATCTTTCCACTTTTACTAAATACGCTTCAGTTTATTATTAACTGACTTAAGAGTCATACTTAATTTTTTTACAATACAAAAAAAATATATATATACAAACAGGTAATGTATAAATGTGAAGAAGATATTTGCCTAAATTAAGAGCTCTATTCAATCCGTATCGCGGAAATTCATTGTTACAGCCTGATTGAAATTTAAAGGCAATGTTCCCGTGTTAGCGGATTATGTATTCACGGTAAACGCTGCAGATGTTGGCTCAATAGGAAATGACCTTTAAATTATCAGCACAACGTAATTTTTCCTTTTTTCCAAGTCAAACAATTAAGGTAAACCTAAATATCACAGGCGAATTAAGTACCTGTGATTCACTCGAGTTATAGAATTATTACAAGACCAAATACATCATAATACAGAAGAAAATACACATCATAGCCCTCTTTTATTTAAGTGCTCCTGAAAGTAATTATAATTGTCCAATTTCAAAGTTGAATATGCATGCTTAAGGGGGGCTTGATGTGAAACTTCATATTCGGTTCAATGAAGTATCACCCTCATTTACAGCGCCTGATAAGAGCTAAGACTGTCATAAAAATCTGAGGCTGCCCCCCCCCCCCTTATATTGAATTGCACCTTGGGCAATAGTGCAGAATCGTGAATCTTAACTTCTCCCAGCATATGTTCCTGGCAGATAAGTAAACAATCTGGATGTGAAATGAAAATGTTAATTAATGCAGTAATGTTATTACACCTCGGTGTGCAAAGCCTATTCCTTAGTCCTGCGACAATAGGCCGGAGTAGAATCCTAATTCCTAGCCCTGCGACAATAGGCCGGAGTAGAATCCTATTTCCTAGCCCTGCGACAATAGGCAGGAGTATAATTCCTATCCTCGGTTTGCTTGGAGTCTCAGCCCAATTGTTTTGAAAGCTTGTTTCCGTTTGAGTCCAAATTACAACAATTGCTAAATGTCAGACACATTTTTCAATTAGAAACAAAATGCAAAATCTTTGCTTCCGCCGCAAGTTTATATTCTATCAGACGTGTCAACGGTAATTGCAGCAGTTGGAGCTCTGTTTTGTCATAGCAAGTTGTTACATGTTTAGCTACAACATGTAACGCTGATGACACAATGTGTTTTGGCATCAAAAAGTGATCATATTCTCTAATCTTTTTTGAATTTCATATGGACTCCGAGAATAATGGAGGTGTGTAAATGAAGCTAAATTAAATCACATCAGGGGTGAGTGAATGAAATAGCCCTATGAATTTGGAGAACACACACACACACACACACACACACACACACACACACACACACACACGACGATGTTGCAACTGAGGATTGAGATTTGTTTGTTTATGTAAAATCAAAACATAACAAAACACTTCTTTACCCATAAAAGCTAGCCTAATGCTAAAACATCGGGTACAGTGTAAAACAGTTTTAGCACTAGGCCTAAATTAATGTGATGAATGTGACAGATCCGGAACATATCAGTGCTCTTGAGACTTGAGTCATATTTATCCAAAAGTCCATTTGAATCTGTAGCCTATAATATTATCCCATAACGTATGTTAAACATTTTATCCCGTTGTTCTATTAAATGTGAGTTCTTTATTATTTTTTAAATGTTAAAGAACACCCTCTTGATGTGCTTTAGCAAGTCAGTCAAACAGGTCTGACGAGCGGAATCCCTGACGGGAGGAGGCCTCTCCTCTCCGCTCAGTCGAACATCAAAGACTATTCTGTCGGTTCATTTCAGTGTCACTAAAGAGTACCTCAACACCTTTAACGCAGAAAACATGTTTGTAACCTGTTTAGAGCGCAGGCACCGCACCTAAAACTGCAGAAGCTATTACATTGAAAGTTGAAAAAAAAAAAAACGTTTGACAGCTTGACAGCCACATAAAAATACATCGGTCAGGATTTCAATAAGAACACATTCTGGCATACTAAAGGCATACGATAATATGTCAGGCTACTATCTCTGTAATTCTCAACAGGTAATATAACCTAGTCATTTGTGTATAGCTGTGATAATAACATCAGCCATAATGTTAGGGCTTTGGCTAGAGGCGGACTGAAATAACCTACATGTTGAGCAACGCGTTTGGCAATATGAGCTTTGATGGCAACATATTAGCAACACTATTGGAAGTGACAGGGCAGTCAGTCCGAGTTAAAGCTTTCCTACAACAGGATGAGCCAATACTGTCAAGCTACTGCTATAGAACCCGATAGAGACTGATTATAGCCTGGTTGCTGCATTAGGACCCGATAGAGACTGATTATAGCCTGGTTACTGCTATAGAACCCGATAGAGACTGATTATAGCTTGGTTACTGCTAAAGAGCCCGATATAGACTGAGTATAGCCTTGTTACTGCAAGGCTGGTGATTTCACAAGGCCAAAATTAAATCACTGATTATTTCACAAAATATTTCAAACTTGAACCGAGCCCGCCTATTGGCCTCTGCTTGCTTTTATTTAGAGGCCTAATCATTTGCTTTGTTATTGTTTTTTTGTTGTTGTTATTATTTGATAGTGGTTTTCTTGTTGCAAAATATTGTCAATTGTATTGCTAAACAATACATTATTTATTAAGCGGTTGTAACTAAACGTATACATTTCAATTAACAGGCTATCCATAGTTTTTGGTTTCTGTAACGCGGACTTGCCTTCTGTTTGCCTAAAGGTCTAGGCTACGTTTAATCGTTTATCGTTGAATTCTTCTATTGGTCCCTAAAGAGTAGGCCTAAACGCCACGCGTTGTCAGCACTATCTCACATCTCCTCATTCGTTCCAGATGGCCAGCTGCTACGCGCATGAAACGTCACCTCAATCAAACGACGCTGATTAGAGCGATAATGATCATTTGGAGAGTATGCTGAAGGTACGCTTTGTTTCCTCATCTGTTTTTGTTTTGCCGAATCTTCTATTTGCAGTAGGTATACTGTAGTGAAATCCATTGTAATTAATAATAAAAAATGACTCATACATGCACATTTACTGTCTTATTTGCTATGGCTCGCAGCCTGGGTGTAGGATAATACAATGTAATGATATAGGTCAAATGGCTAAACCACCATTTTTTTTTATATTGAGGTTGGTCAAATAACAAATTGAATAAAGTATTAATATTCAAAAATATTTTGATAAATATTATTCTTAAATGTGTTGTTGTCCTCTGATGCCCACCACATTGACACTTTGGGTTAACTCAACCAGGCCGGGTTAACTCAATCAGATTAAATTGTGCTGCACCTTCCAATGACACGCTACTGCAATATAACCATACAGGAATTTAATATTTTCTAAGACAGATTGTCCTTTATTCAAAAAGTCTTAGCTCGGCAGATGAACAAAGAACCGAGGTATCACCCTTCAAGATACATTTCCTTACCATAACATGACAGGTTTTACATTAAAAAATACAACATTAACTGCTTATAACTTCAAATAAGAAGTTATTCCTCAAACCAAAAAAATGACGTGTGACTATTAGCACTGAACCACAGGAAAAAATTTGAAAATGAAACATTATTAAATTATAAGGATTTTTCATTTGTTATTTTAAATAGACTGTCTAGTTATGTGCCAGTTCGGTCCATAGAAACAATATAACCCGTATATTTATTAACTCAGAGGTCTTTAATTTTGACCCTATCATACCAGCTGAAATTCAGAGTGCCAAACTGCAACACATTATACAGGAAACAAGAAGGCTATCGTAAATTTGTGCAAGCCAAATTAGGAAAATAAGGTTATCGTAATAATATCAATAATAATTAAAACAAAAGTATCATAGCATCAAGATGTACATAATAAATAAAGTTAAAGGCCTCCTTTTCCGGTAGCCATTAATAAACGTTATAACATTTACAATAATTCTTACAGTTCACAGGGCACCTGCCGTACATAGTTCCGTCCCAGTTCCATGAGGTCAGGAACCAACGTCTTGTTCAGATCTCGTGAAAGGTTTTCGCCCGTTTTGCTCTTAAGTCCACGGGCCTTTATACTTGTCATTTCTCTTTTTTTGGGGGGAGGGGGCGAACTGTTCTGTCCATATAACCTATACATGCATTGCTGTTCTCAAATTACTTGTTTAAACAGAAAGTCAGTCAGTCTGTCTGGCGCGTTACATAGCAGTGGCATGTGTTGATGAATATGGGTCTATCCCACTCTTGGTCATACCTGGAAAAAGTATGTAGGCAACCGGGGGCTGTAAACTCGACGCCGACCAGGCGGTACAGTTACAGGGAACCACGTAACCCGGGTTTGTGGGCGACGGGTGGGTGTGGGTGTGCTGGCTGGGGCAACCCAAACTGCCGAACGCGCCGTTCTGGTATCCCAACGAGCCGTAACCCAAACTACTGGTGGTCATGGTGTGGGGCATCTCTGTCATTTTCTGGATAGCACTGGAGGTGAACTGGCTCGGGTCGAGGAACGAGTAAGGTACCGAGGTCGGGGGCATGAATGCCCTGACTTTCTCTGATGCGCTCAACAGAGAGTCCGAGGCTGAGAGTCCTTTCAAGTGATCCGTGTCCCCAAGGTAAGGCAAAGGGAACACATACCTGTCCTTCTTCAGTAGATTCTTGGGTTTGCGCCTGGGTCTGTATTTATAGTCTGGGTGTTCTTTCATGTGCTGTGCTCGCAGCCTCTTCGCTTCGTCGATGTACGGACGCTTTTCGGATTCAGAGAGCAGCTTCCACTCCGCGCCAAGTCTTTTGCTGATTTCTGAGTTATGCATTTTGGGATTCTCTTGTGCCATTTTCCTCCTCTGGCCGCGGGACCAGACCATGAACGCATTCATTGGCCTCTTGATATGATCTACAGGCTTTGACATTTTTAAAGAGTGTGCCTTTTATCCCCAATTAAAAGTAACGTGGAAAAAAGTTCTAAAAACCAACCGAGGGGAAAAAAATATTCACCTGTCTTGCTGGCAGACACAGATCATGCCAGTTCTCGAATGCTTGAGACGAAGTCGGAAAACAGCATCAATAAAAATCCACACTGTCCAATTTCTCCGGAGTTAAGAAATCGTTCGCTAAGTCCAGCTATGTATACTTTCTTTTTCAAAAAACCGTGCTAGGCTATAAGGTGGAAAACAGCAACACGCATGAAAATCCACCGAGGTGAAAGCAAAGTTCCGCGGTCGAAGAGTCATAAAGTGTTGTGTTTTTTCTTAGAGATTTCCCGCCCTGCAAAGCACCTGGTTTGGAAATGAGGGGAAGCGCGTGAATGAGAGCCAAAAGCGGTGAAGTTCAAAGGCTGGGCTGGTTTGGTCTGCACGCAGCTGACATAATCACAGGGCGTTCACTCGCCAACCTGAGCACCCAATCAGCACACAGACACCGGCATAATACCTTTACGAAAATATGTATATTACTACATAAACAAAGATTGGGGAGGGAAAAGGGGGATACTCTTTCCCTCCCAGAATCCATTTAGTTGAAACGTTACAAACATACACCTTCAACCTTTTCGCAATAAAACCTGACTTCTGTTCATCCGAACGAAGGGAGCATGTTATGCTACAGCAGGATGGCTTGCAAATTAAGTAGGTTATTATTTTGTTTTTTTTACAGCTAAAACCTTGAAAGGAGTAATATGAATGTAGACATTGTATTCAATAGATTTCATATCACTGGCAAAACACACGGTGTCTTTATTCAGTTAAGTGTGTTGATTTTAAATATTGTCCATACTATGAAAATCATGTACAAAGGTGAATATAATTTCATGTGGCCCAATATCATTTTCTCACTTTTATCAATACGAGGTTAGGTTTTGTATGATTGAGTGTGTGCGTGTGTGTGTGTGTGTGTGTGTGTGGGGGGGGGGGGGGGGTGGTAGAGGTGGATAGAGGTGGATTATTATTTATTAAATCAATACATTTATCTGAAACAGTATTCTACAAATTTAAACCAACACAAAACTAATCATTTTCAAAAACACAACATAGAGTACACAAGTACTCCCCTGTAGATGTGTTCCTGTTCCGTGTTATTAGACAGACATACAATATCCTCAGGCCAATATTTATTAAACGGAACGATTGTCCAACGATCCCATGGGAGCCTGATTGGAGCTGTTTAGTCGCTGTATAATATCAGAGCAAAGCGGCCACACAATAACATCTACATGTACCATTTATTTATAGTTAGAAATTATTCAAGCTCGCCCACTGCAGCTGATGCACCAATAACACATACTGCATACATACCCTAAAAAGTCTGAATTTGATTTTAATAAATTAAAGAAATGACACAGTCATTTTAGAAAACCTTTAACATCTTAGTATACACATAATGTAAAACATTACTTTGTAATAATTATGCTTTATTTGATTCCAGGGAAATAGACTTCAAACATGCTTGAAATATTTTCCCTGCATGGGCTAGAATACAATTCATAACACTCAAAGCTATATATTATTATGTGTATTTATCCACCAAGCTAACACATTAAAATGTTCACTGTTAAATTATGACCTTTTTATCAGAGTGGTTAGTGTAGTGACATGCAGAGTGATTTTTTTTAACATGCAAATGATTCGGTCTGTTTATAAGGATCGCTGCTTTAAAATATCCCCCAGGCTAAGCGAGTCTGATATATGACTTCTTCACTGGTGATTATTAAATTAAATGTTTGTGGCATTACCAGCCAGAGTGGCTCTCGCACACCGCCATAACAATATTAGTATGAAGATAGGCTATCAAACAACAGATTTCTTTGAATTTATGTTAAATATTACATGGTGTTTTTTTTCTTTTGTTACCTATAACTAAATACTTATAGAAATCTTATATTTCAACGTAAAATATGATTGTAAATATGATTTTAATAAATGTATGTTTTGCTAATCTATGTCAAAATGTTCAATTCCATCGGCATAATCGTTTGAAATGAGCCGTTTCAGAAAGTTGAGCGGAGCTAAAATAAGTCGGTACATAAAAGACGTAGGCAGGTAATTTCTCCAAAACACACAAGAATACTTCCGTTTTTCTCAACGGTCACACTTTCTTTTTCTCCTCTACTGTCATCCTCAACAGGGACGCTACCCATCACATCAGTGGTGTCCGTCCGTCCGGGGAAGATCGATTGATCTCTCGCTCTCTCTTTCTCGGCCATCTCAGCTTGACACATGCTGCTATTCTGTGTTGTCTCTCTCGCCAGACCAGTGTCAATACCTATAGGTGACGCACAAGGAATATAAAAAAAACACCTACAAACGCAGCCTACAAAATACTGGTAGGCCAAATTGTGAAATGAATGTAAAGTATTGTGTACTTGATAATGATGGCAGGCTGGTGCAGTATCTATTTAGTGTTCACGTCCCATTGCCTATCTGCACCCTCCACTCCATTTCCATCTACTTTTCTCCCCGGCGCGAGGAGAGGAGAGCAGTGCATGAAGCTTGAAATCCCGGAGCACATCAAAGCGCTATGAACATCAATTACACCGGGAATTAACAGACATTATTCGGGCATATATAACGTCCAATTTAAAAGTGGAGACAATGTAATGTCGTCTTATATTGAGTAAGATATGTGAAATGCCTGAAATCAGTCACCACAGAAGTGTCAAGCGAGAGGGGCAAGCTACAATAGCCTAAAGCATGGGAATATACCATATGAGGTTTTCCTTGTGTGTGATAAAGGTAAGCTCCCCTAAGGTAAAATATTCCTCTCCCGAACTGCATGCTTGAAAACTCACAGGCTACTAAGGCGCGTTCACGCACGCGTTGTTCTTGGGCTACCTGTAAGATATTTCTTTATTACATTTCACAATTTCTAACCCCATAGTAAAGGAACGATTAATGAATCGTTGGGAAAATACATCGTTGGGTTAAAATCTATGTGATATGTCTCACATTTCCCTGCTCAAATGTATCTAACTGTGTGACCTCGCTTTCAGACTCCGTACGCGACGAGTTGGTTCCAAACAAGATAATCTTAAAGACTGCATGAGATCTCATTCACCTATATGATATGCAAGGCCTACTTCAGTGTGTAAGACTGTTTAAATGCTGTTGTATTTATCTGTTTAACCTTATTTCTGTGAAGCTTGGGGCTTCAGAAGCACTACTAAATGTACACATAAAACAAAGCTGATGAGTGCATGCAAAAAAATAATATTGGACAGGACGTTCATTCCATAAGCTTAACAAAAATAAAATACAAATGTTGTAAAAATATCTAACATTATTTATACATGTAGTTTAAAAAATAAAATAAAATCCTAATACATTACTTTACTTTACAAAGAACTATTACTAGAAGTTTTTGTGTGCTGGCATCGAGGAGCTTCCTCCTTCCTTTCTGTCGGGTGTTGCTGTCAAGTCCAACCCCCAGCCTAGGCAACACACACACACACGCACACGCACACGCACACGCACACGCACACACACACACACACACACACACACACACACACACACACACACACACACACACACACACACACACACACACACACACACACACACACACACACACACACACACACACACACACACACACACACACACACACACACCACAAACGTACCGAACTATAGAACCTAAGTTAGTCGAAGAAAAATATGTCCATCCACCTTCCATCATAATGTGAATGGGAAGCTAACAGACATACCGAGGCGCTGTTACCGAGGGATCCAGCGGAGTGCATTGAGGTAAGCTCCCCCACCGTAACTGTCCATGGTTCTGAAGCGGTAAGTGGCTTTCTTTGCTGTGGAAACTTGCGGCCCCCCTCAAAACTCCTAAAAACCCGGGTTGACATTTCAATGCCTTTTATTTCATTTCCATCCTATTTAGTGCTGGTTCTTGGATGACAGGCTGGTGGGAACCGCAAGAGCCCATAGATTGTGGATAAAGTGTCCCAACTCCATATAACTTTATAATATGTAGGATGTTTTCTTAATCCAAAATTCACCCTTAAAGAGTACCCACAGGAAGTCTTGTGATAGTAAGATTTTTTTAGAAGAAATGACAGAAGCTACTGTACAAAAAAAAAACCTGCACAAATTTAGCCCAAATACTTTATACAAAAAAATAAAAATCAAGGATGGTGGAAGAATATCGTAAGTCCGTTTTGCAAAAGTGTCACTGTGTATTGCCTAGTAACTTCTTTGTCGTGAGATTTACTACCACATAGTGTCCATCTTAAAGCTGAGCTATAGCAGTTAGCTAGTAGTCATAGGCTAATAATGAAAGTATATATTTTGGCCAAAAGGAAAGCACATGAAAGCAAACAACACACATTACAAATGTGATTGGTCCTCACCCAGTTAGCACATTTGGTTCCTTGGAAGCTGTGGGAAGGTATGTTTTTGGTTTCATATTGGTTGTGGGAACGAAGCCATATATTCCCTGACCTGTAAAACGGAACGTTTTTTTAAACCTTCTGAGAACAAAAGTGACATTTTCACCTGTTCCGGGAACATTTATTTCTAGGTTACAGAGGAGGGTCTGAAAATGTTTTACTCTTGTCCCTTGAAAGTTTTCCTGGGAGGTTTAATTAATGCTTGGAGAATGGAAATGGTACGTTGTTTGGAGGTATTTGAAGCACTTCCTTAAAACTTTTACTGAATGTATCAATAAGACTTAATAACACTGCTAGATTATTTTGGGTTAACTTTTCTGTATATTCAAATGTACCCGATTTCAAAGGAAACAATCACTCATTAAGTTCAGGTGTGGCCAATTAGTGGATGCAGCCAACACACCTGAACACACTTAACAATATAGAGGATAGAAAGAGTTTTGTTAAGGCTGAGCACAGAGCGTGTATGTTTAAATTTTTTTTTTTAAACATTCTTAGAACATTCTCTAAATGTTACTTATGTTTTCTTGTGGTTTTTATGAAAAGTTTTCTTAACGTTCTCGGAACAATTTGTGGTTAGAGCGTTGAACTAGTAACCGGAAGGTTGCAAGTTCAAATCCCAGAGCTGACAAGGTACAAACCTGTCGTTCTGCCCCTGAACAGGCAGTTAACCCACTGTTCCTAGGCCGTCATTGAAAATAAGAATTTGTTCTTAACTGACCTGCCTAGTTAAATAAAGGTAAAATAAAAATAAATAAATACATTTGAGAACATGAAGTTAAAAATAACCATGAGGAAACCTGTAGGAAATGTTATGCTGAAGTACTGAAATTCCCACAGAAGAACGTTGTTTCTTAACGTTCTCTGAACTATTTGAGAACATTCCCAATGTTAAACCAGTTGGAGAACGTTCCTAGAATATTACCCAATTCTAAATGAACGGTAACCATATTTAATCTTTTAGAAAAGGTTTTGTTGAAGTAATAGAATACCAAGAAAATAATGTTTTTTTTGTCAAGTTCCTTAAATTTTCTGAGAATGTTCAAAAGCCAAGCAACTGTCCTGCACCATACCCAGAAAGTTGTGGGAAGGTTATATGCAAAATAACCATGGTTCTCAGAACGTTATATGCTTGCTGGGCAGTCTGAGAGACATTTACAATTAGTGTATTTCTGTAGAGCTTGCAGACTGTGAAAGACAACAACAGTCTGGAAAATTTCAGTAAACTTTCTGATGTCCCAGAAGCACACGGTTGAGGAGATGATCAGACCCCCAGCCTCCCATTCACACTGCCTACAGTACATCATTTATGTATCCCAAATGACACCTTATTCCCTATGGGCCCTGGTCAAAAGTAGTGCACTATAAAGGGAATATAGGGTGGCATTTGGAATGCACAGAGTCTATAGTACATACTGTATGTATGTACACCCTCCACCCTTTCTATACACACTTTCTTTCTGTATATTTCCTGTATTTAAATTATCTGTGTTTGTTCTTTCCAGAGCTGTTGGTTCCATCATTCTGTGTTTGTTCTGTCCAGGGCTGTTGGTTCCATCATTCTGTGTTTGTTCTGTCCAGAGCTGTTGGTTCCATCATTCTGTGTTTGTTCTGTCCAGAGCTGTTGGTTCCATCATTCTGTGTTTGTTCTGTCCAGAGCCGTTGGTTCCATCATTCTGTGTTTGTTCTGTCCAGGGCTGTTGGTTCCATCATTCTGTGTTTGTTCTGTCCAGAGCTGTTGGTTCCATCATTCTGTGTTTGTTCTGTCCAGAGCCGTTGGTTCTATCATTCTGTGTTTGTTCCATCCAGAGCTGTTGGTTCCATCATTCTGTGTTTGTTCTGTCCAGGGCTGTTGGTTCCATCATTCTCTACTGAGGAAAATTGATTTTCTGTCAGCTGTCACAGCGTCCACAATTCTGGAACTCCTACCAAAATACTATATATTAACCAAATTATGTTTTGGGAAATGTCATTGGCCTCTACCGTACCATATGAGGCTTTTAGAACAGATGAGGTGATGAGAATGATACCCCCCCCCCACCCCCACCGAAGACTTCTGTCCCAAATGACACCCTATTCCCAATCTAGTGCACTACTTTTGACCAGGGCCCATAGGAACTGTATAGGGAATAGGTTACCATTTGGGACGCATGCTAGGTCCCCTTCAACAATCTAGGAAAGGGTTCCAGACATGGCACCTCAGTCCTTATATATTGCCACTTGTGAGATCATCTCACGCTAGCTCATTTCTGAGTATCAATCAACGATAATCAATAAAAGGAGGAGTAATCATCAAAAGAGCAATGAGTGGTGTGGCCAGATATATCGCCAACCAGAGACAGGTAAAATAAAACCCACAATCCTCACGGTCAGATATTCTTTTACAATATGATATTTCATTGAGGAGTGGAATACAAAATCTTTCATAGCTTTAGACTAAAAGCTTCAATTCTATCTTGTGTGAAGACTGTAGATGGGCTGAAAGGGTAGACACTAGACTCACACGGTGAAGAACGATTGAATGAAATAAAACAGAGTTGAAATTAAAAGAGGTTCAAGCCTTTCATTGGGATGATAATGAAAAGGATGGGGGCAATACTTCAGAGACCGGGAGGCCCACATCACACAATTATACAATACAATTAGGATTAGAGGGTCCAGGCGCAGATAACAGGAGATAGGGATAAATTATCACCAAAGAGAAAGATGTGACTCTGACTCTGACCTTCATTAAGAGAAAGACAGCCTCACTCAGAGCTGGCCTCCCTAACAGGGGAATCTAAAACTCAGAGTTAGGGCTGACCTCCCTAACAGGGGACTCTAAGACTCAGAGTCAGAGCTGGTGTCCCTAACAGGGGAATCTAAGACTCAGAGTTAGGGCTGACCTCCCTAACAGGGGAATCTAAGACTCAGAGTTAGGGCTGACCTCCCTAACAGGGGAATCTAAGACTCAGAGTTAGGGCTGACCTCCCTAACAGGGGAATCTAAGACTCAGAGTTAGGGCTGACCTCCCTAACAGGGGAATCTAAAACTCAGAGTTAGGGCTGACCTCCCTAACAGGGGAATCTAAGTCTCAGAGTCAGGGCTGACCTCCCTAACAGGGGAATGTAAAACTCAGAGTCAGAGCTGGTGTCCCTAACAGGGGAATCTAAGACTCAGAGTTAGGGCTGACCTCCCTAACAGGGGAATCTAAGACTCAGAGTTAGGGCTGACCTCCCTAACAGGGGAATCTAAGACTCAGAGTTAGGGCTGACCTCCCTAACAGGGGAATCTAAGACTCAGAGTTAGGGCTGACCTCCCTAACAGGGGAATCTAAGACTCAGAGTTAGGGCTGACCTCCCTAACAGGGGAATCTAAGACTCAGAGTTAGGGCTGACCTCCCTAACAGGGGAATCTAAGACTCAGAGTTAGGGCTGACCTCCCTAACAGGGGAATCTAAGACTCAGAGTTAGGACTGACCTCCCTAACAGGGGAATCTAAGACTCAGAGTCAGGGCTGACCTCCCTAACAGGGGGATCTAAGACTCAGAGTTAGGGCTGACCTCCCTAACAGGGGAATCTAAGACTCAGAGTTAGGGCTGACCTCCCTAACAGGGGAATCTAAGACTCAGAGTTAGGGCTGACCTCCCTAACAGGGGAATCTAAGACTCAGAGTTAGGGCTGACCTCCCTAACAGGGGAATCTAAGACTCAGAGTTAGGGCTGACCTCCCTAACAGGGGAATCTAAGACTCAGAGTTAGGGCTGACCTACCTAACAGGGGAATCTAAGACTCAGAGTTAGGGCTGACCTCCCTAGCAGGGGAATCTAAGACTCAGAGTTAGGGCTGACCTACCTAACAGGGGAATCTAAGACTCAGAGTTAGGGCTGACCTCCCTAGCAGGGGAATCTAAGACTCAGAGTTAGGGCTGACCTACCTAACAGGGGAATCTAAGACTCAGAGTTAGGGCTGACCTCCCTAACAGGGGAATCTAAGACTCAGAGTTAGGGCTGACCTACCTAACAGGGGAATCTAAGACTCAGAGTTAGGGCTGACCTCCCTAACAGGGGAATCTAAGACTCAGAGTTAGGGCTGACCTCCCTAACAGGGGAATCTAAGACTCAGAGTCAGAGCTGGTGTCCCTGACAGGGGAATCTAAGACTCAGAGTTAGGACTGACCTCCCTAACAGGGGAATCTAAGACTCAGAGTTAGGGCTGACCTCCCTAACAGGGGGATCTAAGACTCAGAGTTAGGGCTGACCTCCCTAGCAGGGGAATCTAAGACTCAGAGTTAGGGCTGACCTCCCTAACAGGGGAATCTAAAACTCAGAGTTAGGGCTGACCTCCCTAACAGGGGAATCTAAGACTCAGAGTTAGGGCTGACCTCCCTAACAGGGGAATCTACCTACCTACCCGGGGAATCTAAGACTCAGAGTTAGGGCTGACCTCCCTAACAGGGGAATTTAAGACTCAGAGTTAGGGCTGACCTACCTAACAGGGGAATCTAAGACTCAGAGTTAGGGCTGACCTCCCTAACAGGGGAATCTAAGACTCAGAGTTAGGGCTGACCTCCCTAACAGGGGAATCTAAGACTCAAGAGTTAGGGCTGACCTCCCTAGCAGAGGAATCTAAGACTCAGAGTTAGGGCTGACCTACCTAGAGGGGAATCTAAGACTCAGAGTTAGGGCTGACCTACCTAGCAGGGGAATCTAAGACTCAGAGTTAGGGCTGACCTCCCTAACAGGGGAATCTAAGACTCAGGGCTAGCCTACCTTACAGGGGTACCTATAGACAGAGTCACTAATGTGGGAATCGAAGGCTCAGATTCAGGGCTGGACTATCTAACAGGTGAATCTATAGACAGAGTCACTACATACCTACCTAACAGGGGAATCTATAGACAGAGTCAGGGCTGGCCTACCTATTAGGGGAACCTATAGACAGAGTCAGGACTGGCCTACCTAACAGGGGTACCTATAGACAGAGTCAGGACTGGCCTACCTAACAGGGGTACCTATAGACAGAGTCAGGGCTGGCCTACCTAACAGGGGTTCCTATAGACAGAGTCAGGGCTGGCCTACCTAACAGGGGTTCCTATAGACAGAGTCAGGGCTGGCCTACCTAACAGGGGTACCTATAGACAGAGTCAGGACTGGCCTACCTAACAGGGGTACCTATAGACAGAGTCAGGGCTGGCCTACCTAACAGGGGTACCTATAGACAGAGTCAGGGCTGGCCTACCTAACAGGGGTACCTATAGACAGAGTCAGGGCTGGCCTACCTAACAGGGGTTCCTATAGACAGAGTCAGGGCTGGCCTACCTAACAGGGGTACCTATAGACAGAGTCAGGACTGGCCTACCTAACAGGGGTACCTATAGACAGAGTCAGGGCTGGCCTACCTAACAGGGGTTCCTATAGACAGAGTCAGGGCTGGCCTACCTAACAGGGGTACCTATAGACAGAGTCAGGGCTGGCCTACCTAACAGGGGTTCCTATAGACAGAGTCAGGGCTGGCCTACCTAACAGGGGTTCCTATAGACAGAGTCAGGACTGGCCTACCTAACAGGGGTACCTATAGACAGAGTCAGGGCTGGCCTACCTAACAGGGGTTCCTATAGACAGAGTCAGGACTGGCCTACCTAACAGGGGTTCCTATAGACAGAGTCAGGACTGGCCTACCTAACAGCGGTTCCTATAGACAGAGTCAGGGCTGGCCTACCTAACAGGGGTTCCTATAGACAGAGTCAGGGCTGGCCTACCTAACAGGGGTTCCTATAGACAGAGTCAGGACTGGCCTACCTAACAGGGGTACCTATAGACAGAGTAAGGGCTGGCCTACCTAACAGGGGTACCTATAGACAGAGTCAGGGCTGGCCTACCTATCAGGGGTACCTATAGACAGAGTCAGGGCTGGCCTACAGAGTAAGGGCTGGCCTACCTAACAGGGGTACCTATAGACAGAGTCAGGGCTGGCCTACCTAACAAGGGTACCTATAGACAGAGTCAGGGCTGGCCTACCTAACAGGGGTACCTATAGACAGAGTCAGGGCTGGCCTACAGAGTCAGGGCTGGCCTACCTAACAGGGGTTCCTATAGACAGAGTCAGGACTGGCCTACCTAACAGGGGTACCTATAGACAGAGTAAGGGCTGGCCTACATAACAGGGGTACCTATAGACAGAGTCAGGGCTGGCCTACCTAACAGGGGTACCTATAGACAGAGTGAGGACTGGCCTACCTAACAGGGGTTCCTATAGACAGAGTAAGGGCTGGCCTACCTAACAGGGGTACCTATAGACAGAGTCAGGGCTTGTCTACCTAACAGGGGTACCTATAGACAGAGTCAGGGCTGGCCTACAGAGTCAGGGCTGGCCTACCTAACAGGGGTACCTATAGACAGAGTCAGGGCTTGTCTACCTAACAGGGGTTCATATATACAGAGTCAGGACTGGCCTACCTAACAGGGGTTCCTATAGACAGAGTCAGGGCTGGCCTACCTAACAGGGGTACCTATAGACAGAGTCAGGGCTTGTCTACCTAACAGGGGTTCATATAGACAGAGTCAGGGCTGGCCTACCTAACAGGGGTACCTATAGACAGAGTCAGGACTGGCCTACCTAACAGGGGTTCCTATAGACAGAGTCAAGGCTGGCCTACCTAACAGGGGTACCTATAGACAGAGTCAGGGCTGGCCTACCTAACAGGGGTTCCTATAGACAGAGTCAGGGCTGGCCTACCTAACAGGGGTACCTATAGACAGAGTCAGGGCTGGCCTACCTAACAGGGGTTCCTATAGACAGAGTCAAGGCTGGCCTACCTAACAGGGGTACCTATAGACAGAGTCAGGGCTGGCCTACCTAACAGGGGTTCCTATAGACAGAGTCAGGACTGGCCTACCTAACAGGGGTACCTATAGACAGAGTCAGGGCTGGCCTACCTAACAGGGGTTCCTATAGACAGAGTCAGGACTGGCCTACCTAACAGGGGTTCCTATAGACAGAGTCAGGACTGGCCTACCTAACAGGGGTTCCTATAGACAGAGTCAGGGCTGGCCTACCTAACAGGGGTTCCTATAGACAGAGTCAGGGCTGGCCTACCTAACAGGGGTTCCTATAGACAGAGTCAGGACTGGCCTACCTAACAGGGGTACCTATAGACAGAGTAAGGGCTGGCCTACCTAACAGGGGTACCTATAGACAGAGTCAGGGCTGGCCTACCTATCAGGGGTACCTATAGACAGAGTCAGGGCTGGCCTACAGAGTAAGGGCTGGCCTACCTAACAGGGGTACCTATAGACAGAGTCAGGGCTGGCCTACCTAACAAGGGTACCTATAGACAGAGTCAGGGCTGGCCTACCTAACAGGGGTACCTATAGACAGAGTCAGGGCTGGCCTACAGAGTCAGGGCTGGCCTACCTAACAGGGGTTCCTATAGACAGAGTCAGGACTGGCCTACCTAACAGGGGTACCTATAGACAGAGTAAGGGCTGGCCTACCTAACAGGGGTACCTATAGACAGAGTCAGGGCTGGCCTACAGAGTCAGGGCTGGCCTACCTAACAGGGGTACCTATAGACAGAGTCAGGGCTTGTCTACCTAACAGGGGTTCCTATAGACAGAGTCAGGGCTGGCCTACATAACAGGGGTACCTATAGACAGAGTCAGGGCTGGCCTACAGAGTCAGGGCTTGTCTACCTAACAGGGGTTCCTATAGACAGAGTCAGGGCTGGCCTACCTAACAGGGGTACCTATAGACAGAGTCAGGGCTGGCCTACCTAACAGGGGTACCTATAGACAGAGTGAGGACTGGCCTACCTAACAGGGGTTCCTATAGACAGAGTAAGGGCTGGCCTACCTAACAGGGGTACCTATAGACAGAGTCAGTCCTTGTCTACCTAACAGGGGTACCTATAGACAGAGTCAGGGCTGGCCTAAAGAGTCAGGGCTGGCCTACCTAACAGGGGTACCTATAGACAGAGTCAGGGCTTGTCTACCTAACAGGGGTTCATATATACAGAGTCAGGACTGGCCTACCTAACAGGGGTTCCTATAGACAGAGTCAGGGCTGGCCTACCTAACAGGGGTACCTATAGACAGAGTCAGGGCTTGTCTACCTAACAGGGGTTCATATAGACAGAGTCAGGACTGGCCTACCTAACAGGGGTTCCTATAGACAGAGTCAGGGCTGGCCTACCTAACAGGGGTTCCTATAGAAGAGTCAGGGCTGGCCTACCTAACAGGGGTACCTATAGACAGAGTCAGGGCTGGCCTACCTAACAGGGGTACCTATAGACAGAGTCAGGGCTGGCCTACCTAACAGGGGTTCCTATAGACAGAGTCAAGGCTGGCCTACCTAACAGGGGTACCTATAGACAGAGTCAGGGCTGGCCTACCTAACAGGGGTTCCTATAGACAGAGTCAGGACTGGCCTACCTAACAGGGGTTCCTATAGACAGAGTCAGGGCTGGCCTACCTAACAGGGGTTCCTATAGACAGAGTCAGGACTGGCCTACCTAACAGGGGTTCCTATAGACAGAGTCAGGACTGGCCTACCTAACAGGGGTTCCTATAGACAGAGTCAGGGCTGGCCTACCTAACAGGGGTTCCTATAGACAGAGTCAGGACTGGCCTACCTAACAGGGGTTCCTATAGACAGAGTCAGGACTGGCCTACCTAACAGGGGTACCTATAGACAGAGTCAGGGCTGGCCTACCTAACAGGGGTTCCTATAGACAGAGTCAGGGCTGGCCTACCTAACAGGGGTTCCTATAGACAGAGTCAGGGCTGGCCTACCTAACAGGGGTACCTATAGACAGAGTCAGGGCTTGTCTACCTAACAGGGGTTCCTATAGACAGAGTCAGGGCTGGCCTACCTAACAGGGGTTCCTATATACAGAGACAGGACTGGCCTACCTAACAGGGGTTCCTATAGACAGAGTCAGGGCTGGCCTACCTAACAGGGGTTCCTATAGACAGAGTCAGGACTGGCCTACCTAACAGGGGTACCTATAGACAGAGTCAGGGCTTGTCTACCTAACAGGGGTACCTATAGACAGAGTCAGGGCTGGCCTACCTAACAGGGGTTCCTATAGACAGAGTCAGGGCTGGCCTACCTAACAGGGGTACCTATAGACAGAGTCTGGGCTGGCCTACCTAACAGGGGTATCTATAGACAGAGTCAGGACTGGCCTACCTAACAGGGGTACCTATAGACAGAGTCAGGGCTGACCAATGTAACAGAAGAATTTACAGCTCCTCGCGGTACACTAGGACTACCAGATAAGATTTGCTAAAGTGTAACAAGATCTCTTTTTTGTAATGCTTATGACAAATATACAGTAATATATATACATATATTTATATTCTTATTTTATACTAGAATGATATAATGTAGAGAGGAAATATGACACATTTGGTTAAAGAAACCAATGAAAAATGGCATGTGGTCCAAATTGTGCTGATTACTAATGATAGTGATGAAACAGCGTAGTAATTAAAAAGTCTGTAGAGTACATGGCATCGTGTCTGAACAGTCCTCTCAACCGTTTTCTGACTCACTTCCCACAGGTCTGTTTGTTCTTTAGTGGTGCTGGGCCACAAGGAAACAGTGGAAGGCGGTGGTGAACCGTTAGAAGCCTCGTGCTGTACTGTATTTAAACACATCACAGCTGTGTGACTGATCAGGAAGACTGCCAACGTTCCTGTTGCCATCTAACCTAAAGGTCTTGTCTATTAACACCAGCTTGTTTTACACCACAATAGGATATATATATATATATATATATATATATATATATATATATATATATATATATATATATATATATATATATATATATATATATATATATATATATATACAGTGGGGCAAAAAATAATTTAGTCAGCCACCAATTGTGCAAGTTCTCCCACTTATATATATATATATACAGTGGGGCAAATATATATATATATACAGTGGGGCAAAAAATAATTTAGTCAGCCACCAATTGTGCAAGTTCTCCCACTTATATATATATATATATACAGTGGGGCAAATATATATATATACAGTGGGGCAAAAAATAATTTAGTCAGCCACCAATTGTGCAAGTTCTCCCACTTATATATATATATATATACAGTGGGGCAAATATATATGTATACAGTGGGGCAAAAAAATAATTTAGTCAGCCACCAATTGTGCAAGTTCTCCCACTTATATATATATATACAGTGGGGCAAATATATATATATACAGTGGGGAAAAAAATAATTTAGTCAGCCACCAATTGTGCAAGTTCTCCCACTTAAAAAGATGAAAGAGGCCTGTAATTTTCATCATAGGTACACTTCAACTATGAC
The DNA here is from genome assembly GCF_036934945.1 of Oncorhynchus masou masou. NCBI lineage: Eukaryota > Metazoa > Chordata > Actinopteri > Salmoniformes > Salmonidae > Oncorhynchus > Oncorhynchus masou. Next base: position 112,197,892 of record NC_088235.1, read on the forward strand.
AGACAAAATGAGAAAAAAAATCCAGAAAATCACATTGTAGGATATCTAATGAATTTATTGCAAATTATGGTGGAAAATAAGTATTTGGTCACCTCCAAACAAGCAAGATTTCTGGCTCTCACAGACCTGTAACTTCTTCTTTAAGAGGCTCCTCTGTCCTCCACTCGTTACCTGTAATAATGACACCTGTGTGAACTTGTTATCAGTAAAAAAGATAGCTGTCCACAACTTCAAACAGTCACACTCCAAACTCCACTATGACCAAGACCACAGAGCTGTCAAAGGACACCAGAAACATAATTGTAGACCTGCACCAGGCTGTGAAGACTGAATCTGCAATAGGTAAGCAGCTTGGTTTGAAGAAATCAACTGTGGGAGCAATTATTAGGAAATGGAAGACATACAAGACCACTGCTAATCTTCCTCGATCTGGGGCTCCACGCAAGGTCTCACCCTGTGGGGTCAAAATGATCACAAGAACGGTGAGCAAAAATCCCAGAACCACACGGGGGGACCTAGTGAATGACCTGCAGAGAGCTGGGACCAAAGTAACAGAGCCTACCATCAGTAACGCACTACGCCGCCAAGCCATCAAATCCTGCAGTGCCAGACGTGTCCCCCTTCTTAAGCCAGTACATGTCCAGGCCCGTCTGAAGTTTGCTAGAGAGCATTTGGATGATCCAGAAGAAGATTGGGAGAATGTCATATGGTCAAATGAAACCAAAATATAACTTTTTGGTTAAAACTCAACTCGTCGTGTTTGGAGTACAAAGAATGCTGAGTTGCATCCAAAGAACACTATACCTACTGTGAAGCATGGGGGAGGAAACATCATGCTTTGGGGCTGTTTTTCTGCAAAGGGACCAGGACGACTGATCCGTGTAAAGGAAATAATGAATGGGGCCATGAATCATGAGATTTTGAGTGAAAACCTCCTTCCATCAGCAAGGGCATTGAAGATGAAACGTGGCTGGGTCTTTCAGCATGACAATTATCCCAAACACACCGCCCGGGCAATGAAGGAGTGGCTTCGTAAGAAGCATTTCAAGGTCCTGGAGAGGCCTAGCCAGTCTCCAGATCTCAACCCCATAGAAATTCTTTGGAGGGAGTTGAAAGTCCGTGTTGCCCAGCAACAGCCCCAAAACATCACTGCTCTAGAGGAGATCTGCATGGAATGGGCCAAAATACCAGCAACAGTGTGTGAAAACCTTCTGAAGACTTACAGAAAATGTTTGTGCTCTGTCATTGCCAACAAAGGGTATATAACAAAGTATTGAGATAAACTTTTGTTATTGACCAAATACTTATTTTCAACCATAATTTGCAAATAAATTCATTAAAAATCCTACTATGTGATTTTCTGGATTTTTTTTCTAATTTTGTCTGTCATAGTTGAAGTGTACCTATGATGAAAATTACAGGCCTCTCTCATCTTTTTAAGTGGGAGAACTTGCACAATTGGTGGCTGACTAAATACCTTTTTTGCCCCACTGTATATATATATATATATATATATATATATATATATATATATATATATATATATCGTGTATAGCAATATAGCTACGATATGATGACATTCAGCTTCTTCTCTGTCTGTAGCAACCTTTCAGACGTTGGTCGATGTAGGAGAGTAGAGAGACCCTTAGTGGACTGGTGGAGCTGCTGCATGCCTGGTTGGCTGGCTGGCCTGTTCTCTCTGTCGTGCTGGCTGAGGCTGGATCATAGGTACAGTATGCACAAACATAAAGGGCAACGATGAAAGTGAGGCAATTAAAAGATCTGAAAGCTTTTGAAGGCAGATAAATTGATTTAGATGTGAAACTCAAATAAATAAACACTTTCGGGTATCAGGAGTTGAATTAATTTTGTTCTCCCGAGAGATTCTGTTATAATATTGTGAGATATCAGTTTTCCTTTTCCTTTTACCACTTTTATTGTCTCTCAATAGGACCCAGCAGTTCAAAAGACAGCTCTATTTCCTGTTGGAGCTGCGTTCAGAGACGCTTTTCTAAACATTCTGCTTTTGAAATGTTTTGCGGTCTGTTATTGTCGGGAGATGAAGTAAAAAAAATAAAAAAAACGTCCGCTTTTCATTCCTTTAACCTTTCTTTATTTTACATGTCTTAAAAAAAATACATTTATGGATTTGTTATTCTTAAACAATAGTAGCGTTTTCTGTGTTCTCGTTGTACATACTGTGGACATTATTCATGCCGTTGGCTGGACAGTCAATGACGACCACTTGCTTTCAGCATTTCAGCAAGGATTGTTTTAAGGTTAGAGATGTGGTTCTTCTGTTGCTCTTGGTTGGTCACCAATCAACAAGATAATTTAAAAAACAACAAATAAAAACATGTTTTATTTTATTTCATAATATACACCATTTAAAAAAAGCCAAACTCTATTCACAACAGGATTCAGTTGGTAAGAGACAGACATTCAGTAAATACTAGGAATAGATTGTCCACCATCATCTATGTGTTATCCAGACAGAACAGAGAAATAGGCTAAATAACATTTCGATTTAAAGTATCTGAGCAAACCAGAAACCTTTCAATGTATACATTCAAACACTACTTTAAAACCATTTAATAATAATACATATGAAAGTTGTGCTGGACTATGAGAGATGAAGAATCTATCTTGTTAGACTGTTAGAGTATTTATCTGGTCAATATATTAGTGTATTATATCTGTTTGTAATAGTGAGTTATATGTGAAAGTGTGTTTGTATTATAAATTGTATTTTAATGTTTAAGGACTCTTGGAAGATTAGTCCAAATGGGGACTAAAAGAGATCCTAAACAAATCTAAATCAAATCAGTAGACTGTGTTACTGTGTTACTGAGTTACTGTGTTACTGTGTTACTGTGTTACTGAGTTACTGTGTTACTTGTCTTGTTAATACCCTCAGAAGCATGTCTCACTTGCTAGATGTCACCTGGTAGTATGTTACACCTGGTAAGTGTCTCCTAGTATTATGCTACACCTGGTAGGGGTTTCCTGGTAGTATGTTACACCTGGTAGGTGTTTCCTGGTAGTATGTTACATCTGGCAGGTGTCTCCTGGTATCATGTTACACCTGGTAGGTGTCTCCTGGTATTATGTTACACCTGGTAGGTGTCTCCTGGTATTATGCTTCAACTGGTAGGTGTCACCTGGTGTTACGTTACACCTGGTAGGTGTCTCCTAGTATTATGTTACACCTGGTAGGTGTCTCCTAGTATTATGTTACACTTGGTATGTGTCTCCTAGAATTATGCTACACCTGGTAGGTGTCTCCTGGTGTTATGTCACACCTGGTAGGTGTCTCCTAGTATTATGTTACACCTGGTAGGTGTCTCCTGGTATCATGTTACATCTGGTAGGTGTCTCCTGGTAGTATGCTACACCTGGTAGGTGTCTCCTGGTAGTATATCACACCTGGTAGGTGTCTCCAGGAATTATGCTTCAACTGGTAGGTGTCTCCTGGTATCATGTTACACCTGGTAGGTGTCTCCTGGTATCATGTTACACCTGGTAGGTGTCTCCTGGTATTATGCTACACCTGGTAGGTGTCTCCTGGTATCATGTTACACCTGGTAGGTGTCTCCTGGTAGTATGTCACACCTGGTAGGTGTCTCCAGGTATTATGCTTCAACTGGCAGGTGTCTCCTGGTATCATGTTACATCTGGTAGGTGTCTCCTGGTATTATGCTACACCTGGTAGGGGTCTCCTGGTGTTATGTCACACCTGGTAGGTGTCTCCAGGTATTATGCTACACCTGGTAGGTGTCTCCTGGTATCATGTTACACCTGGTAAATGTCTCCTGGTAGAATGTTTCACCTGGTATTATGTCACACCTGGTAGCTGTCTCCTGGTAGTATGTTTCACCTGGTAGGTGTCTCCTGGTATTATGTCACACCTGGTAGGTGTATCCTGGTAGTATGTTTCACCTGGTAGGTGTCTCCTGGTATTATGTCACACCTGGTAGGTGTCTCCTGGTAGTATGTTTCACCTGGTAGGTGTCTCCTGGTAGTATGTTTCACCTGGTAGGTGTCTCCTGCTACTATGGTTTCAACAGTCTTATTGACAGGGAAACAGAAAATGACCAAATAATCAGAACTCAGGATGGGCTGAGGCCTCTCTCTCTCTGGTCTACACCCAAGACCATCATTCAAAATCAATACCCATATCGCTCTCTTTCGCTTGAACCCCCCCCCCCCCTGTCTTTCTACTCTCTCTCTCTCTTGAATCTAGGGTCCATTGTAGGCTGTCAAACAAAAGCTTTTTTTATTATTATCACAGGCTCCTAATGTAACACCCCTACTCCCTCCCTCCCTCCCCCTCTTGGCCACCAACTCCTTCCTCTTTTCTTTTCTCATTCATTTATTCCGCTGTGTGTGGAAATAGGCCGAGCAACAATTAATTTCAGAGTGAATTCAGTCCGGATCTATTACCCTCTCTGCCTTATAGTGCTCTAATGGAAATCTATTTCACTTCTCCATTGTGTCCAATATAATTTAATGCCCTTTTTTTTATTAATGGCCTGAAATAATTACGGAAGCCTTTTGTGATTCTTGAGTATGTTTCATTTAATTGTGTAATAAATGTCTAATCATGGTTTCAATCTGAAGCCATTATGGCATTAAAATTAACAATTATGCCACAAATGTCTTGGTGAATGCGTTGGGGTCTATAGAAATCGCTGCTGATAACAAGACACTATAAATCATTCATGAGAATTTCTTTTTCGGAAGAAAAGAGATAGGAGGATGGGAGGGAGAGAAGAGAAGAGAGATAGGAGGATTGGGAGGGAGAGAAGAGAAGAACGTGGGGGAAGAAAAAAAGGAGAAGAAAGAGGGGAGAGTTGTTCTTTTCTTCCATTGAAAAAGCAGGGGATGGCCCAAAGATAGGGCATTTTAAAACTGTGTCGCCCTCTTCACTTCCTTTCTTCTCCGGTCTCTCTCTATCTCCCTTTAATTTGCCTTCCTCTTTATTTTTGAAGTGACAGATTTCACTTTGGGAATTCATTAACCGTAAAACTCGGACGATAAAATATCTATCAGCCTCTGTGGCCGGTTCCTTTTCTAAGCCGCGTGGCTGGCACCCCGTTTCGCCGTGCTGGGTGACCGAAGGCAATTAACGAGGCTTCGCTGTCAGTCCCCCCCCCCCACACCCCGCTACTCTCTTTCTCTCTATGCCTCTCTCTTTCTTTCTCTGTCTACCTCCATGTCTCCCTCTCTTTCTCTCCATCTCTCTCCCTCCCTCTCTCTCTCTCCCTCCGACAGCCGCCCTCACAACCCATACACCAACGGGGAGCGTGCTCAACCTACCAGCAAGAATTGTTTTCTTAGTTGCCAAGTATCCACATTTCACGGTGTGGGAGAACTCCTCCCGCCTCCAGAGAGCCTTGTGTCAGTTCCTCTGTGTCACTTCCAAGCTAATATTCTACAATTGGTTTTGGTGAATCTATTCTAATGAACCGGCTGAAGGTTTTGGTGAATCTATTCTAATAGACCGACTGAAGGTTTTGGTGAATCTATTCTAATAGACCGGCTGAAGGTTTTGGTGAATCTATTCTAATAGACCGGCTGAAGGTTTTGGTGAATCTATTCTAATAGACCAGCTGAAGGTTTTGGTGAATCTATTCTAATGGGTCGGCCGAAGGTTTTGGTGAATCTATTCTAATGGGTCGGCTGAAGGTTTTGGTGAATCTATTCTAATAGACCGGCTGAAGGTTTTGGTGAATCTATTCTAATAGACCGGCCGAAGGTTTTGGTGAATCTATTCTAATAGACCGGCTGACGGTTTTGGTGAATCTATTCTAATAGACCGGCTGAAGGTTTTGGTGAATCTATTCTAATGGGTCGGCTGGAGGTTTTGGTGAATCTATTCTAATGGGTCGGCCGAAGGTTTTGGTGAATCTATTCTAATGGGTCGGCCGAAGGTTTTGGTGAATCTATTCTAATGGGCCGGCCGAAGGTTTTGGTGAATCTATTCTAATAGACCAGCTGAAGGTTTTGGTGAATCTATTCTAATGGGTCGGCCGAAGGTTTTGGTGAATCTATTCTAATGGGTCGGCTGAAGGTTTTGGTGAATCTATTCTAATGGGTCGGCTGAAGGTTTTGGTGAATCTATTGTAATAGACCGGCTGAAGGTTTTGGTGAATCTATTCTAATGGGTCGGCTGGAGGTTTTGGTGAATATATTCTAATGGGTCGGCCGAAGGTTTTGGTGAATCTATTCTAATGGGTCGGCTGAAGGTTTTGGTGAATCTATTCTAATAGACCGGCTGAAGGTTTTGGTGAATCTATTCTAATGGACCGGCTGAAGGTTTTGGTGAATCTATTCTAATGGGTCGGCTGAAGGTTTTGGTGAATCTATTCTAATAGACCGGCTGAAGGTTTTGGTGAATCTATTCTAATAGACCGGCTGAAGGTTTTGGTGAATCTATTCTAATGGGTCGGCCGAAGGTTTTGGTGAATCTATTCTAATGGATCGGCTGAAGGTTTTGGTGAATCTATTCAAATAGACTGGCTGAAGGTTTTGGTGAATCTATTCTAATGGATCGGCTGAAGGTTTTGGTGAATCTATTCTAATGGGTCGGCTGAAGGTTTTGGTGAATCTATTTTAATAGACCGGCTGAAGGTTTTGGTGAATCTACTCTAATAGACTGGCTGAAGGTTTTGGTGAATCTATTCTAATAGACCGGCTGAAGGTTTTGGTGAATCTATTCTAATAGACCGGCTGAAGGTTTTGGTGAATCTATTCTAATAGACCAGCTGAAGGTTTTGGTGAATCTATTCTAATGGGTCGGCCGAAGGTTTTGGTGAATCTATTCTAATGGGTCGGCTGAAGGTTTTGGTGAATCTATTCTAATAGACCGGCTGAAGGTTTTGGTGAATCTATTCTAATAGACCGGCCGAAGGTTTTGGTGAATCTATTCTAATAGACCGGCTGAAGGTTTTGGTGAATCTATTCTAATGGGTCGGCTGGAGGTTTTGGTGAATATATTCTAATGGGTCGGCCGAAGGTTTTGGTGAATCTATTCTAATGGGTCGGCTGAAGGTTTTGGTGAATCTATTCTAATAGACCGGCTGAAGGTTTTGGTGAATCTATTCTAATGGACCGGCTGAAGGTTTTGGTGAATCTATTCTAATGGGTCGGCTGAAGGTTTTGGAGAATCTATTCTAATAGACCGGCTGAAGGTTTTGGTGAATCTATTCTAATAGACCGGCTGAAGGTTTTGGTGAATCTATTCTAATGGGTCGGCCGAAGGTTTTGGTGAATCTATTCTAATGGATCGGCTGAAGGTTTTGGTGAATCTATTCAAATAGACTGGCTGAAGGTTTTGGTGAATCTATTCTAATGGATCGGCTGAAGGTTTTGGTGAATCTATTCTAATGGGTCGGCTGAAGGTTTTGGTGAATCTATTTTAATAGACCGGCTGAAGGTTTTGGTGAATCTACTCTAATAGACTGGCTGAAGGTTTTGGTGAATCTATTCTAATAGACCGGCTGAAGGTTTTGGTGAATCTATTCTAATGGATCAGCTGAAGGTTTTGGTGAATCTATTCTAATGGGTCGGCTGAAGGTTTTGGTGAATCTATTCTAATAGACCGGCTGAAGGTTTTGGTGAATCTATTCTAATAGACCGGCTGAAGGTTTTGGTGAATCTACTCTAATAGACCGGCTGAAGGTTTTGGTGAATCTATTCTAATGGGTCGGCCGAAGGTTTTGGTGAATCTATTCTAATGGGTCGGCCGAAGGTTTTGGTGAATCTATTCTAATGGGCCGGCCGAAGGTTTTGGTGAATCTATTCTAATAGACCGGCTGAAGGTTTTGGTGAATCTATTCTAATGGGTCGGCCGAAGGTTTTGGTGAATCTATTCTAATGGATCGGCTGAAGGTTTTGGTGAATCTATTCAAATAGACTGGCTGAAGGTTTTGGTGAATCTATTCTAATGGATCAGCTGAAGGTTTTGGTGAATCTATTCTAATGGGTCGGCTGAAGGTTTTGGTGAATCTATTTTAATAGACCGGCTGAAGGTTTTGGTGAATCTACTCTAATAGACCGGCTGAAGGTTTTGGTGAATCTATTCTAATAGACCGGCTGAAGGTTTTGGTGAATCTATTCTAATGGACCGGCTGAAGGTTTTGGTGAATCTATTCTAATAGACCGGCTGAAGGTTTTGGTGAATCTATTCTAATGGATCGGCTGAAGGTTTTGGTGAATCTATTCTAATGGGTCGGCTGAAGGTTTTGGTGAATCTATTCTAATGGGTCGGCTGAAGGTTTTGGTGAATCTATTCTAATAGACCGGCTGAAGGTTTTGGTGAATCTATTCTAATAGACCGGCTGAAGGTTTTGGTGAATCTATTCTAATAGACCGGCTGAAGGTTTTGGTGAATCTATTCTAATGGGTCGGCTGAAGGTTTTGGTGAATCTATTCTAATGGGTCGGCTGAAGGTTTTGGTGAATCTATTCTAATAGACCGACTGAAGGTTTTGGTGAATCTATTCTAATAGACCGGCTGAAGGTTTTGGTGAATCTATTCTAATAGACCGGCTGAAGGTTTTGGTGAATCTATTCTAATGGATCGGCTGAAGGTTTTGGTGAATCTATTCTAATGGGTCGGCTGAAGGTTTTGGTGAATCTATTCTAATGGACCGGCTGAAGGTTTTGGTGAATCTATTCTAATGGACCGGCTGAAGGTTTTGGTGAATCTATTCTAATGGACCGGCTGAAGGTTTTGGTGAATCTATTCTAATGGACCGGCTGAAGGTTTTGGTGAATCTATTCTAATGGATCGGCTGAAGGTTTTGGTGAATCTATTCTAATGGATTGGCTGAAGGTTTTGGTGAATCTATTCTAATGGATTGGCTGAAGGTTTTGGTGAATCTATTCTAATAGACCGGCTGAAGGTTTTGGTGAATCTATTCTAATAGACCGGCTGAAGGTTTTGGTGAATCTATTCTAATGGGTCGGCTGAAGGTTTTGGTGAATCTATTCTAATGGGTCGGCTGAAGGTTTTGGTGAATCTATTCTAATGGGTCGGCTGAAGGTTTTGGTGAATCTATTGTAATAGACCGGCTGAAGGTTTTGGTGAATCTATTCTAATGGGTCGGCTGAAGGTTTTGGTGAATCTATTCTAATGGGTCGGCTGAAGGTTTTGGTGAATCTATTCTAATAGACCGGCTGAAGGTTTTGGTGAATCTATTCTAATAGACCGGCTGAAGGTTTTGGTGAATCTATTCTAATGGATCGGCTGAAGGTTTTGGTGAATCTATTCTAATGGGTCGGCTGAAGGTTTTGGTGAATCTATTCTAATGGACCGGCTGAAGGTTTTGGTGAATCTATTCTAATGGACCGGCTGAAGGTTTTGGTGAATCTATTCTAATGGACCGGCTGAAGGTTTTGGTGAATCTATTCTAATGGACCGGCTGAAGGTTTTGGTGAATCTATTCTAATGGATCGGCTGAAGGTTTTGGTGAATCTATTCTAATGGATTGGCTGAATGTTTTGGTGAATCTATTCTAATGGATTGGCTGAAGGTTTTGGTGAATCTATTCTAATGGGTCGGCTGAAGGTTTTGGTGAATCTATTCTAATGGGTCGGCCGAAGGTTTTGGTGAAGCTATTCTAATGGGCCAGGTCTTCTCTGTTCTATATTACGGTACCATGTACTGTCTGTACCCGTTTACATTTTTTCACACTTTCTTTTAGATTTAGTCTGGTCTTAGTCATTTTCACAAAAAATATCATCTTCTTGGTCTCATTTTTTGTCATTTGAATTAGTTATTGTAGTAGTTATTGTCAAAATGATGAAAAGAGTGAGCCATTTTAGTCAAATAAATGGCCTTTTATTTTAGTCACATTTTTAGTCACATCACATTTGTATTGCCTCGTTAACCTTCAGTAAACATTATTAATCACTGACTTCCATGTGCACAAACATACATAACTTGTAATAAAAATATATTGTTCTGCATAACATCCTATTCCCTTCTCAACAGCAGAAATATGACAAACATATAAACAAATATATAACCATTATCTGGCCATGTAAATTCCTAATTCAGAATCCACCTTTTCCACATTTTGTATTCTAAAATAGATTAAATAGATTTTTTGTCCTTCTCCACAGAGGAGTGACCATTGGGTGACCATTGGGTTCTCAGAGTGACCATTGGGTTCTTGGGCACCTTCCTGACCAAGGCCCTTCTCACCCTGATTGCTGAGTTTGGCCAGTTTGCCATCTCGAGGAAGAGTCTTGGTGGTTCCAAACTTCTTCCAATTATGAATGATGAAGGCGACTGTGTTCTTGTGGACCTTCAATGCCGCAGACATTTGTTGGTACCCTTCCCCAGATCTGTGCCTCGACACAATCCTGTCTCGGAGCTCCATGGACAATTCCTTTCGACCTCAAGGCTTGGTGTTTGCTCTGACATGACTGTTAACGTTTTACCAAAGGTGGACACCAATCAAGTTTTATAAACATCTGAAGGATGATCAATGGAAACAGGATGTACCTGGGAGCTCAATTTGGAGTCTCATAGCAAATGGTTTGAATACTTATGTAAATAAGTTATTTCTGTCAGAGGCGTTATTAACCCAGTCAGATATAGAAGAGTTATTAACCCAGTCAGATGAGTTATTTACCCAGTCAGATATAGAGAAGTTATTAACCCAGTCAGATATAGAGGAGTTATTAACCCAGTCAGATATAGAGGGGTTATTTACCCAATCAGATATAGAGGAGTTATTAACCCAGTCAGATATAAAGGAGTTATTAACCCAGTCAGATATAGAGGAGTTATTTACCCAGTCAGATATAGAGGAGTTATTAACCCAGTCAGATATAGAGGAGTTATTAACCCAGTCAGATATAGAGGAGTTATTTACCCAGTCAGAGGAGTTATTAACCCAGTCAGATATAGAGGAGTTATTAACCCAGTCAGATATAGAGGAGTTATTAACCCAGTCAGATATAGAGGAGTTATTAACCCAGTCAGATATAGAGGAGTTATTAACCCAGTCAGATATAGAGGAGTTATTAACCCAGTCAGAGGAGTTATTAACCCAGTCAGATATAGAGGAGTTATTTACCCAGTCAGATATTGTAACGGCGTTCTTCGTTTGTCGTAAGAAAGTCGGACCGAAATGCAGCGTGTTGGTTACTCATGTTTATTAATGAAACAAATAACGGAACTATACATGAAATAACTAATAAATACAAAACAACAAAACTGAACGTGAAACCTATTACAGCCAATCTGGTGAACACTATACAGAGACAGGAACAATCACCCACGAAATACAAAGTGAAACCCAGGCTACCTAAATACGGTTCCCAATCAGAGACAACGAGAATCACCTGACTCTGATTGAGAACCGCCTCAGGCAGCCAAACCTAAGTAACACACACCCCTAATCAGCTACAATCCCAATAACTAAAAACCCCCACTAAGAATTACAACAAACAATAAACCCATGTCACACCCTGGCCTGACAAACTAATTAACTAAAACACAAAATACTAAGACCAAGGCGTGACAGATATAGAGGAGTTATTAACCCAGTCAGATATAGAGGGGTTATTAACCCAGTCAGAGGAGTTATTAACCCAGTCAGATATAGAGGAGGTATTTACCCTGTCAGATATAGAGGAGTTATTAACCCAGTCATATATAGAGGAGTTATTTACCCAGTGTAACGGCGTTCTTCGTTTGTTGAAAGAGAGTCGGACCGAAATGCAGCGTGGTGGTTACTCATGTCTTTAATGAAGAAGATTGCGATACATGAAATAACTTAAATAAATACAAAAACAACAAACAGAACGTGAAAACTAATTACAGCCTATCTGGTGAACACTACACAGAGACAGGAACAATCACCCACGAAATACACAGTGAAACCCAGGCTACCTAAATACGGTTCCCGATCAGAGACAACAAGAATCACCTGACTCTGATTGAGAACTGCCTCAGGCAGCCAAGACTAAACTAAACACACCCCTGATCAACCACAATCCCAATGCCTACAAAAACCCCAATACGACAACACAATAAACCCATGTCACACCCTGGCCTGAACAAATATATAACGAAAACACAAAATACAATGACCAAGGCGTGACACCCAGTCAGATATAGAGGGGTTATTAACCCAGTCAGATATAGAGGAGTTATTACCCCAGTCCGATACAGAGGGGTTATTAACCCAGTCAGATATAGAGGAGTTATTACCCCAGTCCGATATAGAGGGGTTATTAACCCAGTCAGAGGAGTTATTAGCCCAGTCAGATATAGAGGAGTTATTAACCAAGTCAGATATAGAGGAGTTATTAACCCAGTCAGATATAGAGGAGTTATTAACCCAGTCAGATATAGAGGAGTTATTTACCCAGTCAGATATAGTTATTAACCCAGTCAGTATAGAGGAGTTATTAACCCAGTCAGATATAGAGGAGTTATTAACCAAGTCAGATATAGAGGAGTTATTAACCCAGTCAGATATAGAGGAGTTATTAACCCAGTCAGATATAGAGGAGTTATTTACCCAGTCAGAGTGGTTATTAACCCAGTCAGATATAGAGGGGTTATTTACCCAGTCAGATATAGAGGAGTTATTAATCCTGTCAGATATAGAGGAGTTATTAACCCAGTCAGATATAGAGGAGTTATTAACCCAGTCAGATATAGAGGAGTTATTAAGCCAGTCAGATATAGAGGAGCTATTTACCCAGTCAGATATAGAGGAGTTATTAACCCAGTCAGATATAGAGGAGTTATTAACGCAGTCAGATATAGAGGAGTTATTTACCCAGTCAGATATAGAGGCGTTATTAACCCAGTCAGATATAGAGGAGTTATTAACGCAGTCAGATATAGAGGAGTTATTTACCCAGTCATAGGGGTTATTAACCCAGTCAGATATAGAGGGGTTATTTACACAGTCAGATATAGAGGGGTTATTAACCCAGTCAGATATAGAGGGGTTATTAACCCAGTCAGATATAGAGGAGTTATTAACGCAGTCAGATATAGAGGAGTTATTTACCCAGTCATAGGGGTTATTGACCCAGTCAGATATAGAGGAGTTATTAACCCAGTCAGATATAGAGGAGTTATTTACCCAGTCAGATATAGAGGAGTTATGTACCCAGTCAGATATAGAGGAGTTATGTACTCAGTCAGATATAGAGGAGTTATTAACCCAGTCAGATATAGAGGAGTTATTTACCCAGTCAGATATAGAGGAGTTATTAACCCAGTCAGATATAGAGGGGTTATTTACCCAGTCAGATATAGAGGAGTTATTAACCCAGTCAGAGGAGTTATTAACCCAGTCAGTTATAGAGGAGTTATTAACCCAGTCAGATATAGAGGAGTTATTTACCCAGTCAGATATAGAGGAGTTATGTACCCAGTCAGATATAGAGGAGTTATTAACCCAGTCAGATATAGAGGGGTTATTAACCCAGTCAGATATAGAGGGGTTATTTACCCAGTCAGATATAGAGGAGTTATTTACTCAGTCAGATATAGAGGAGTTATTAACCCAGTCAGATATAGAGGAGTTATTAACCCAGTCAGAGGAGTTATTAACCCAGTCAGTTATAGAGGAGTTATTAACCCAGTCAGATATAGAGGAGTTATTTACCCAGTCAGATATAGAGGAGTTATTTACTCAGTCAGATATAGAGGAGTTATTAACCCAGTCAGATATAGAGAAGTTATTTACCCAGTCAGATATAGAGGAGTTATTAACCCAGTCAGATATAGAGGAGTTATTTACCCAGTCAGATATAGAGGAGTTATTAACCCAGTCAGATATAGAGGGGTTATTTACCCAGTCAGATATAGAGGAGTTATTAACCCAGTCAGAGGAGTTATTAACCCAGTCAGTTATAGAGGAGTTATTAACCCAGTCAGATATAGAGGAGTTATTTACCCAGTCAGATATAGAGGAGTTATGTACCCAGTCAGATATAGAGGAGTTATTAACCCAGTCAGATATAGAGGGGTTATTAACCCAGTCAGATATAGAGGAGTTATTAACCCAGTCAGATATAGAGGAGTTATTTACCAAGTCAGATATAGAGGATTTATTAACCCAGTCAGATATAGAGGAGATATTTACCCAGTCAGAGGAGATATTAACCCAGTCAGATATAGAGGAGTTATTAACCCAGTCAGATATAGAGGAGTTATTAACCCAGTCAGATATAGAGGAGTTATTAACCCAGTCAGTTATAGAGGAGTTATTTACCCAGTCAGATATAGAGGAGTTATTTTCCCAGTCAGATATAGAGTTATTAACAAAGTCAGATATAGAGGAGTTATTAACCCAGTCAGAGGATTTATTTACCCAGTCAGATATAGAGGAGTTATTAACCCAGTCAGATATAGAGGAGTTAATAACCCAGTCAGATATAGAGGGGTTATTTAACCAGTCAGATATAGAGGAGTTATTAACCCAGTCAGAGGAGTTATTAACCCAGTCAGTTATAGAGGAGTTATTAACCCAGTCAGATATAGAGGAGTTATTTACTCAGTCAGATATAGAGGAGTTATTAACCCAGTCAGATATAGAGGAGTTATTTACTCAGTCAGATATAGAGGAGTTATTAACCCAGTCAGATATAGAGGAGTTATTTACCCAGTCAGATATAGAGGAGTTGTTAACCCAGTCAGATATAGAGGAGTTATTTACCCAGTCAGATATAGAGGAGTTATTAACCCAGTCAGATATAGAGGGGTTATTTACCCAGTCAGATATAGAGGAGTTATTAACCCAGTCAGAGGAGTTATTAACCCAGTCAGTTAAAGAGGAGTTATTAACCCAGTCATATATGGAGGAGTTATTTACCCAGTCAGATATAGAGGAGTTATGTACTCAGTCAGATATAGAGGAGTTATTAACCCAGTCAGATATAGAGGAGCTATTTACCCAGTCAGATATAGAGGAGTTATTAACCCAGTCAGATATAGAGGAGTTATTAACGCAGTCAGATATAGAGGAGTTATTTACCCAGTCAGATATAGAGGCGTTATTAACCCAGTCAGATATAGAGGAGTTATTAACGCAGTCAGATATAGAGGAGTTATTTACCCAGTCATAGGGGTTATTAACCCAGTCAGATATAGAGGGGTTATTTACACAGTCAGATATAGAGGGGTTATTAACCCAGTCAGATATAGAGGGGTTATTAACCCAGTCAGATATAGAGGAGTTATTAACGCAGTCAGATATAGAGGAGTTATTTACCCAGTCATAGGGGTTATTGACCCAGTCAGATATAGAGGAGTTATTTACCCAGTCAGATATAGAGGAGTTATGTACCCAGTCAGATATAGAGGAGTTATGTACTCAGTCAGATATAGAGGAGTTATTAACCCAGTCAGATATAGAGGAGTTATTTACCCAGTCAGATATAGAGGAGTTATTAACCCAGTCAGATATAGAGGGGTTATTTACCCAGTCAGATATAGAGGAGTTATTAACCCAGTCAGAGGAGTTATTAACCCAGTCAGTTATAGAGGAGTTATTAACCCAGTCAGATATAGAGGAGTTATTTACCCAGTCAGATATAGAGGAGTTATGTACCCAGTCAGATATAGAGGAGTTATTAACCCAGTCAGATATAGAGGGGTTATTAACCCAGTCAGATATAGAGGGGTTATTTACCCAGTCAGATATAGAGGAGTTATTTACTCAGTCAGATATAGAGGAGTTATTAACCCAGTCAGATATAGAGGAGTTATTAACCCAGTCAGAGGAGTTATTAACCCAGTCAGTTATAGAGGAGTTATTAACCCAGTCAGATATAGAGGAGTTATTTACCCAGTCAGATATAGAGGAGTTATTTACTCAGTCAGATATAGAGGAGTTATTAACCCAGTCAGATATAGAGAAGTTATTTACCCAGTCAGATATAGAGGAGTTATTAACCCAGTCAGATATAGAGGAGTTATTTACCCAGTCAGATATAGAGGAGTTATTAACCCAGTCAGATATAGAGGGGTTATTTACCCAGTCAGATATAGAGGAGTTATTAACCCAGTCAGAGGAGTTATTAACCCAGTCAGTTATAGAGGAGTTATTAACCCAGTCAGATATAGAGGAGTTATTTACCCAGTCAGATATAGAGGAGTTATGTACCCAGTCAGATATAGAGGAGTTATTAACCCAGTCAGATATAGAGGGGTTATTAACCCAGTCAGATATAGAGGAGTTATTAACCCAGTCAGATATAGAGGAGTTATTTACCAAGTCAGATATAGAGGAGTTATTAACCCAGTCAGATATAGAGGAGATATTTACCCAGTCAGAGGAGATATTAACCCAGTCAGATATAGAGGAGTTATTAACCCAGTCAGATATAGAGGAGTTATTAACCCAGTCAGATATAGAGGAGTTATTAACCCAGTCAGTTATAGAGGAGTTATTTACCCAGTCAGATATAGAGGAGTTATTTTCCCAGTCAGATATAGAGTTATTAACAAAGTCAGATATAGAGGAGTTATTAACCCAGTCAGAGGATTTATTTACCCAGTCAGATATAGAGGAGTTATTAACCCAGTCAGATATAGAGGAGTTAATAACCCAGTCAGATATAGAGGGGTTATTTAACCAGTCAGATATAGAGGAGTTATTAACCCAGTCAGAGGAGTTATTAACCCAGTCAGTTATAGAGGAGTTATTAACCCAGTCAGATATAGAGGAGTTATTTACTCAGTCAGATATAGAGGAGTTATTAACCCAGTCAGATATAGAGGAGTTATTTACTCAGTCAGATATAGAGGAGTTATTAACCCAGTCAGATATAGAGGAGTTATTTACCCAGTCAGATATAGAGGAGTTGTTAACCCAGTCAGATATAGAGGAGTTATTTACCCAGTCAGATATAGAGGAGTTATTAACCCAGTCAGATATAGAGGGGTTATTTACCCAGTCAGATATAGAGGAGTTATTAACCCAGTCAGAGGAGTTATTAACCCAGTCAGTTAAAGAGGAGTTATTAACCCAGTCATATATGGAGGAGTTATTTACCCAGTCAGATATAGAGGAGTTATGTACTCAGTCAGATATAGAGGAGTTATTAACCCAGTCAGATATAGAAGGGTTATTAACCCAGTCAGTTATAGAGGAGTTATTAACCCAGTCGGATATAGAGGAGTTATTTACCAAGTCAGATATAGAGGAGTTATTAACCCAGTCAGATATAGAGGAATTATTTACCCAGTCAGAGGAGTTATTAACCCAGTCAGATATAGAGGAGTTATTAACCCAGTCAGATATAGAGGAGTTATTTAGCAAGTCAGATATAGAGGGGTTATTAACCCAGTCAGATATAGAGGAGTTATTTACCCAGTCAGAGGAGTTATTAACCCAGTCAGATATAGAGGTGTTATTAACCCAGTCAGATATAGAGGAGTTATTAACCCAGTCAGATATAGAGGAGTTATTTACCCAGTCAGATATAGAGGAGTTATTTTCCCAGTCAGATATAGAGTTATTAACAAAGTCAGATATAGAGGAGTTATTAACCCAGTCAGAGGATTTATTTACCCAGTCAGATATAGAGGAGTTATTGACCCAGTCAGATATAGAGGAGTTATTAACCCAGTCAGATATAGAGGGGTTATTTAACCAGTCAGATATAGAGGAGTTATTAACCCAGTCAGAGGAGTTATTAACCCAGTCAGTTATAGAGGAGTTATTAACCCAGTCAGATATAGAGGAGTTATTTACCCAGTCAGATATAGAGGAGTTATTTACTCAGTCAGATATAGAGGAGTTATTAACCCAGTCAGATATAGAGGAGTTATTTACCCAGTCAGATATAGAGGAGTTATTAACCCAGTCAGATATAGAGGAGTTATTTACCCAGTCAGATATAGAGGAGTTATTAACCCAGTCAGATATAGAGGGGTTATTTACCCAGTCAGATATAGAGGAGTTATTAACCCAGTCAGAGGAGTTATTAACCCAGTCAGTTATAGAGGAGTTATTAACCCAGTCAGATATGGAGGAGTTATTTACCCAGTCAGATATAGAGGAGTTATTAACCCAGTCAGATATAGAAGGGTTATTAACCCAGTCAGATATAGAGGAGTTATTAACCCAGTCAGATATAGAGGAGTTATTTACCAAGTCAGATATAGAGGAGTTATTAACCCAGTCAGATATAGAGGAGTTATTTACCCAGTCAGAGGAGTTATTAACCCAGTCAGATATAGAGGAGTTATTAACCCAGTCAGATATAGAGGAGTTATTAACCCAGTCAGATATAGAGGAGTTATTTACCCAGTCAGATATAGAGGAGTTATTGACCCAGTCAGATATAGAGGAGTTATTAACTCAGTCAGATATAGAGGAGTTATTTACCCAGTCAGATATAGAGGAGTTATTTTCCCAGTCAGATATAGAGTTATTAACAAAGTCAGATATAGAGGAGTTATTAACCCAGTCAGAGGATTTATTTACCCAGTCAGATATAGAGGAGCTATTAACCCAGTCAGATATAGAGGGTTTATTAACCCAGTCAGATAAAGAGGACTTATTTACCCAGTCAGATATATAGGAGTTATTTACCCAGTCAGATATAGAGGAGTTATTCACCCAGTCAGAGGATTTATTTACCCAGTCAGATATAGAGGAGTTATTAACCCAGTCAGATATAGAGGAGTTATTAACCCAGTCAGATATAGAGGTGTTATTAACCCAGTCAGATACATAGGAGTTATTTACCCAGTCAGATATAGAGGAGTTATTGACCCAGTCAGTGGAGTTATTAACCCAGTCAGATATAGAGGAGTTATTCACCCAGTCAGATATAGAGGAGTTATTAACCCAGTCAGATATAGAGGAGTTATTTACCCAGTCAGATATAGAGGGTTTATTAACCCAGTCAGATATAGAGGACTTATTTACCCAGTCAGATATAGAGGAGTTATTTACCCAGTCAGATATAGAGGAGTTATGAACCCAGTCAGATATAGAGGAGTTATTTACCCAGTCAGATATAGAGGAGTTATTAACCCAGTCAGATTTAGAGGAGTTATTAACCCAGTCAGATATAGAGGAGTTATTAACCCAGTCAGATATAGAGGGGTTATTAACCCAGTCAGAAATAGAGGAGTTATTAACCCAGTCAGAAATAGAGGAGTTATTAACCCAGTAAGATATAGAGGGGTTATTTACCCAGTCAGAGGGGTTATTAACCCAGTCAGATTTAGAGGAGTTTTTAACCCAGTCAGATATAGAGGAGTTATTCACCCAGTCAGATATAGAGGAGTTATTAACCCAGTCAGATATAGAGGAGTTATTAACCCAGTGAGATATAGAGGAGTTATTTACCCAGTCAGATATAGAGGAGTTATTTACCCAGTCAGATATAGAGGAGATATTTACCCAGTCAGATATAGAGGAGTTATTAACCCAGTCAGATATAGAGGGGTTATTGACCCAGTCAGATATAGAGGAGTTATTAACCCAGTCAGATATAGAGGGGTTATTGACCCAGTCAGATATAGAGGAGTTATTAACCCAGTCAGATTTAGAGGAGTTATTAACCCAGTCAGATATAGAGGAGTTATTCACCCAGTCAGATGAGTTATTCACCCAGTCAGATATAGAGGGGTTATTGACCCAGTCAGATATAGAGGGGTTATTGACCCAGTCAGATATAGAGGAGTTATTAACCCAGTCAGATTTAGAGGAGTTATTAACCCAGTCAGATATAGAGGAGTTATTAACCCAGTCAGATATAGAGGAGTTATTAACCCAGTGAGATATAGAGGAGTTATTTACCCAGTCAGATATAGAGGAGTTATTTACCCAGTCAGATATAGAGGAGTTATTAACCCAGTCAGATTTAGAGGAGTTATTTACCCAGTCAGATATAGAGGAGTTATTAACCCAGTCAGATATAGAGGAGTTATTAACCCAGTCAGATATAGAGGAGTTATTTACCCAGTCAGATATAGAGGGTTTATTAACCCAGTCAGATATAGAGGACTTATTTACCCAGTCAGATATAGAGGAGTTATTTACCCAGTCAGATATAGAGGAGTTATGAACCCAGTCAGATATAGAGGAGTTATTTACCCAGTCAGATATAGAGGAGTTATTAACCCAGTCAGATTTAGAGGAGTTATTAACCCAGTCAGATATAGAGGAGTTATTAACCCAGTCAGATATAGAGGGGTTATTAACCCAGTCAGAAATAGAGGAGTTATTAACCCAGTCAGAAATAGAGGAGTTATTAACCCAGTAAGATATAGAGGGGTTATTTACCCAGTCAGAGGGGTTATTAACCCAGTCAGATTTAGAGGAGTTTTTAACCCAGTCAGATATAGAGGAGTTATTCACCCAGTCAGATATAGAGGAGTTATTAACCCAGTCAGATATAGAGGAGTTATTAACCCAGTGAGATATAGAGGAGTTATTTACCCAGTCAGATATAGAGGAGTTATTTACCCAGTCAGATATAGAGGAGATATTTACCCAGTCAGATATAGAGGAGTTATTAACCCAGTCAGATATAGAGGGGTTATTGACCCAGTCAGATATAGAGGAGTTATTAACCCAGTCAGATATAGAGGGGTTATTGACCCAGTCAGATATAGAGGAGTTATTAACCCAGTCAGATTTAGAGGAGTTATTAACCCAGTCAGATATAGAGGAGTTATTCACCCAGTCAGATGAGTTATTCACCCAGTCAGATATAGAGGGGTTATTGACCCAGTCAGATATAGAGGGGTTATTGACCCAGTCAGATATAGAGGAGTTATTAACCCAGTCAGATTTAGAGGAGTTATTAACCCAGTCAGATATAGAGGAGTTATTAACCCAGTCAGATATAGAGGAGTTATTAACCCAGTGAGATATAGAGGAGTTATTTACCCAGTCAGATATAGAGGAGTTATTTACCCAGTCAGATATAGAGGAGTTATTAACCCAGTCAGATTTAGAGGAGTTATTTACCCAGTCAGATATAGAGGAGTTATTAACCCAGTCAGATATAGAGGAGTTATTAACCCAGTCAGATATAGAGGGGTTATTGACCCAGTCAGATATAGAGGAGTTATTAACCCAGTCAGATTTAGAGGAGTTATTAACCCAGTCAGATATAGAGGAGTTATTAACCCAGTGAGATATAGAGGAGTTATTTACCCAGTCAGATATAGAGGAGTTATTTACCCAGTCAGATATAGAGGAGTTATTAACCCAGTCAGATATAGAGGAGTTATTGACCCAGTCAGTGGAGTTATTAACCCAGTCAGATATAGAGGAGTTATTCACCCAGTCAGATATAGAGGAGTTATTAACCCAGTCAGATATAGAGGAGTTATTTACCCAGTCAGATATAGAGGGTTTATTAACCCAGTCAGATATAGAGGACTTATTTACCCAGTCAGATATAGAGGAGTTATTTACCCAGTCAGATATAGAGGAGTTATGAACCCAGTCAGATATAGAGGAGTTATTTACCCAGTCAGATATAGAGGAGTTATTAACCCAGTCAGATTTAGAGGAGTTATTAACCCAGTCAGATATAGAGGAGTTATTAACCCAGTCAGATATAGAGGGGTTATTAACCCAGTCAGAAATAGAGGAGTTATTAACCCAGTCAGAAATAGAGGAGTTATTAACCCAGTAAGATATAGAGGGGTTATTTACCCAGTCAGAGGGGTTATTAACCCAGTCAGATTTAGAGGAGTTTTTAACCCAGTCAGATATAGAGGAGTTATTCACCCAGTCAGATATAGAGGAGTTATTAACCCAGTCAGATATAGAGGAGTTATTAACCCAGTGAGATATAGAGGAGTTATTTACCCAGTCAGATATAGAGGAGTTATTTACCCAGTCAGATATAGAGGAGATATTTACCCAGTCAGATATAGAGGAGTTATTAACCCAGTCAGATATAGAGGGGTTATTGACCCAGTCAGATATAGAGGAGTTATTAACCCAGTCAGATATAGAGGGGTTATTGACCCAGTCAGATATAGAGGAGTTATTAACCCAGTCAGATTTAGAGGAGTTATTAACCCAGTCAGATATAGAGGAGTTATTCACCCAGTCAGATGAGTTATTCACCCAGTCAGATATAGAGGGGTTATTGACCCAGTCAGATATAGAGGGGTTATTGACCCAGTCAGATATAGAGGAGTTATTAACCCAGTCAGATTTAGAGGAGTTATTAACCCAGTCAGATATAGAGGAGTTATTAACCCAGTCAGATATAGAGGAGTTATTAACCCAGTGAGATATAGAGGAGTTATTTACCCAGTCAGATATAGAGGAGTTATTTACCCAGTCAGATATAGAGGAGTTATTAACCCAGTCAGATTTAGAGGAGTTATTTACCCAGTCAGATATAGAGGAGTTATTAACCCAGTCAGATATAGAGGAGTTATTAACCCAGTCAGATATAGAGGAGTTATTTACCCAGTCAGATATAGAGGGTTTATTAACCCAGTCAGATATAGAGGACTTATTTACCCAGTCAGATATAGAGGAGTTATTTACCCAGTCAGATATAGAGGAGTTATGAACCCAGTCAGATATAGAGGAGTTATTTACCCAGTCAGATATAGAGGAGTTATTAACCCAGTCAGATTTAGAGGAGTTATTAACCCAGTCAGATATAGAGGAGTTATTAACCCAGTCAGATATAGAGGGGTTATTAACCCAGTCAGAAATAGAGGAGTTATTAACCCAGTCAGAAATAGAGGAGTTATTAACCCAGTAAGATATAGAGGGGTTATTTACCCAGTCAGAGGGGTTATTAACCCAGTCAGATTTAGAGGAGTTTTTAACCCAGTCAGATATAGAGGAGTTATTCACCCAGTCAGATATAGAGGAGTTATTAACCCAGTCAGATATAGAGGAGTTATTAACCCAGTGAGATATAGAGGAGTTATTTACCCAGTCAGATATAGAGGAGTTATTTACCCAGTCAGATATAGAGGAGATATTTACCCAGTCAGATATAGAGGAGTTATTAACCCAGTCAGATATAGAGGGGTTATTGACCCAGTCAGATATAGAGGAGTTATTAACCCAGTCAGATATAGAGGGGTTATTGACCCAGTCAGATATAGAGGAGTTATTAACCCAGTCAGATTTAGAGGAGTTATTAACCCAGTCAGATATAGAGGAGTTATTCACCCAGTCAGATGAGTTATTCACCCAGTCAGATATAGAGGGGTTATTGACCCAGTCAGATATAGAGGGGTTATTGACCCAATCAGATATAGAGGAGTTATTAACCCAGTCAGATTTAGAGGAGTTATTAACCCAGTCAGATATAGAGGAGTTATTAACCCAGTCAGATATAGAGGAGTTATTAACCCAGTGAGATATAGAGGAGTTATTTACCCAGTCAGATATAGAGGAGTTATTTACCCAGTCAGATATAGAGGAGTTATTAACCCAGTCAGATTTAGAGGAGTTATTTACCCAGTCAGATATAGAGGAGTTATTAACCCAGTCAGATATAGAGGAGTTATTAACCCAGTCAGATATAGAGGGGTTATTGACCCAGTCAGATATAGAGGAGTTATTAACCCAGTCAGATTTAGAGGAGTTATTAACCCAGTCAGATATAGAGGAGTTATTCACCCAGTCAGATGAGTTATTCACCCAGTCAGATATAGAGGGGTTATTGACCCAGTCAGATATAGAGGGGTTATTGACCCAGTCAGATATAGAGGAGTTATTAACCCAGTCAGATATAGAGGGGTTATTTACCCAGTCAGATATAGAGGAGTTATTTACCCAGTCAGATATAGAGGAGATATTTACCCAGTCAGATATAGAGGAGTTATTAACCCAGTCAGATATAGAGGGGTTATTGACCCAGTCAGATATAGAGGAGTTATTAACCCAGTCAGATTTAGAGGAGTTATTAACCCAGTCAGATATAGAGGAGTTATTCACCCAGTCAGATGAGTTATTCACCCAGTCAGATATAGAGGGGTTATTGACCCAGTCAGATATAGAGGGGTTATTGACCCAGTCAGATATAGAGGAGTTATTAACCCAGTCAGATTTAGAGGAGTTATTAACCCAGTCAGATATAGAGGAGTTATTAACCCAGTCAGATATAGAGGAGTTATTAACCCAGTGAGATATAGAGGAGTTATTTACCCAGTCAGATATAGAGGAGTTATTTACCCAGTCAGATATAGAGGAGTTATTTACCCAGTCAGATATAGAGGAGTTATTAACCCAGTCAGATATAGAGGAGTTATTTACCCAGTCAGATATAGAGGAGTTATTTACCCAGTCAGATATAGAGGAGTTATTCACCCAGTCAGAGGAGTTATTCACCCAGTCAGATATAGAGGGGTTATTAACCCAGTCAGATATAGAGGGGTTATTAACCCAGTCAGAAATAGAGGAGTTATTAACCCAGTCAGATATAGAGGGGTTATTTACCCAGTCAGATATAGAGGAGTTATTAACCCAGTCAGAGGAGTTATTAACCCAGTCAGTTATAGAGGAGTTATTAACCCAGTCAGATATAGAGGAGTTATTTACCCAGTCAGATATAGAGGAGTTATGTACCCAGTCAGATATAGAGGAGTTATTAACCCAGTCAGATATAGAGGGGTTATTAACCCAGTCAGATATAGAGGGGTTATTTACCCAGTCAGATATAGAGGAGTTATTTACTCAGTCAGATATAGAGGAGTTATTAACCCAGTCAGATTTAGAGGAGTTATTAACCCAGTCAGAGGAGTTATGTACCCAGTCAGATATAGAGGAGTTATTAACCCAGTCAGATATAGAGAAGTTATTTACCCAGTCAGATATAGAGGAGTTATTAACCCAGTCAGATATAGAGGAGTTATTTACCCAGTCAGATATAGAGGAGTTATTAACCCAGTCAGATATAGAGGGGTTATTTACCCAGTCAGATATAGAGGAGTTATTAACCCAGTCAGAGGAGTTATTAACCCAGTCAGTTATAGAGGAGTTATTAACCCAGTCAGATATAGAGGAGTTATTTACCCAGTCAGATATAGAGGAGTTATGTACCCAGTCAGATATAGAGGAGTTATTAACCCAGTCAGATATAGAGGGGTTATTAACCCAGTCAGATATAGAGGAGTTATTAACCCAGTCAGATATAGAGGAGTTATTTACCAAGTCAGATATAGAGGAGTTATTAACCCAGTCAGATATAGAGGAGATATTTACCCAGTCAGAGGAGATATTAACCCAGTCAGATATAGAGGAGTTATTAACCCAGTCAGATATAGAGGAGTTATTAACCCAGTCAGATATAGAGGAGTTATTAACCCAGTCAGTTATAGAGGAGTTATTTACCCAGTCAGATATAGAGGAGTTATTTTCCCAGTCAGATATAGAGTTATTAACAAAGTCAGATATAGAGGAGTTATTAACCCAGTCAGAGGATTTATTTACCCAGTCAGATATAGAGGAGTTATTAACCCAGTCAGATATAGAGGAGTTAATAACCCAGTCAGATATAGAGGGGTTATTTAACCAGTCAGATATAGAGGAGTTATTAACCCAGTCAGAGGAGTTATTAACCCAGTCAGTTATAGAGGAGTTATTAACCCAGTCAGATATAGAGGAGTTATTTACTCAGTCAGATATAGAGGAGTTATTAACCCAGTCAGATATAGAGGAGTTATTTACTCAGTCAGATATAGAGGAGTTATTAACCCAGTCAGATATAGAGGAGTTATTTACCCAGTCAGATATAGAGGAGTTGTTAACCCAGTCAGATATAGAGGAGTTATTTACCCAGTCAGATATAGAGGAGTTATTAACCCAGTCAGATATAGAGGGGTTATTTACCCAGTCAGATATAGAGGAGTTATTAACCCAGTCAGAGGAGTTATTAACCCAGTCAGTTAAAGAGGAGTTATTAACCCAGTCATATATGGAGGAGTTATTTACCCAGTCAGATATAGAGGAGTTATGTACTCAGTCAGATATAGAGGAGTTATTAACCCAGTCAGATATAGAAGGGTTATTAACCCAGTCAGTTATAGAGGAGTTATTAACCCAGTCAGATATAGAGGAGTTATTTACCAAGTCAGATATAGAGGAGTTATTAACCCAGTCAGATATAGAGGAATTATTTACCCAGTCAGAGGAGTTATTAACCCAGTCAGATATAGAGGAGTTATTAACCCAGTCAGATATAGAGGAGTTATTTACCAAGTCAGATATAGAGGGGTTATTAACCCAGTCAGATATAGAGGAGTTATTTACCCAGTCAGAGGAGTTATTAACCCAGTCAGATATAGAGGTGTTATTAACCCAGTCAGATATAGAGGAGTTATTAACCCAGTCAGATATAGAGGAGTTATTAACCCAGTCAGATATAGAGGAGTTATTTACCCAGTCAGATATAGAGGAGTTATTTTCCCAGTCAGATATAGAGTTATTAACAAAGTCAGATATAGAGGAGTTATTAACCCAGTCAGAGGATTTATTTACCCAGTCAGATATGGAGGAGTTATTAACCCAGTCAGATATAGAGGAGTTATTAACCCAGTCAGATATAGAGGGGTTATTTAACCAGTCAGATATAGAGGAGTTATTAACCCAGTCAGAGGAGTTATTAACCCAGTCAGTTATAGAGGAGTTATTAACCCAGTCAGATATAGAGGAGTTATTTACCCAGTCAGATATAGAGGAGTTATTTACTCAGTCAGATATAGAGGAGTTATTAACCCAGTCAGATATAGAGGAGTTATTTACCCAGTCAGATATAGAGGAGTTATTAACCCAGTCAGATATAGAGGAGTTATTTACCCAGTCAGATATAGAGGAGTTATTAACCCAGTCAGATATAGAGGGGTTATTTACCCAGTCAGATATAGAGGAGTTATTAACCCAGTCAGAGGAGTTATTAACCCAGTCAGTTATAGAGGAGTTATTAACCCAGTCAGATATGGAGGAGTTATTTACCCAGTCAGATATAGAGGAGTTATTAACCCAGTCAGATATAGAAGGGTTATTAATCCAGTCAGATATAGAGGAGTTATTAACCCAGTCAGATATAGAGGAGTTATTTACCAAGTCAGATATAGAGGAGTTATTAACCCAGTCAGATATAGAGGAGTTATTTACCCAGTCAGAGGAGTTATTAACCCAGTCAGATATAGAGGAGTTATTAACCCAGTCAGATATAGAGGAGTTATTAACCCAGTCAGATATAGAGGAGTTATTTACCCAGTCAGATATAGAGGAGTTATTGACCCAGTCAGATATAGAGGAGTTATTAACTCAGTCAGATATAGAGGAGTTATTTACCCAGTCAGATATAGAGGAGTTATTTTCCCAGTCAGATATAGAGTTATTAACAAAGTCAGATATAGAGGAGTTATTAACCCAGTCAGAGGATTTATTTACCCAGTCAGATATAGAGGAGCTATTAACCCAGTCAGATATAGAGGGTTTATTAACCCAGTCAGATAAAGAGGACTTATTTACCCAGTCAGATATATAGGAGTTATTTACCCAGTCAGATATAGAGGAGTTATTCACCCAGTCAGAGGATTTATTTACCCAGTCAGATATAGAGGAGTTATTAACCCAGTCAGATATAGAGGAGTTATTAACCCAGTCAGATATAGAGGTGTTATTAACCCAGTCAGATACATAGGAGTTATTTACCCAGTCAGATATAGAGGAGTTATTGACCCAGTCAGTGGAGTTATTAACCCAGTCAGATATAGAGGAGTTATTCACCCAGTCAGATATAGAGGAGTTATTAACCCAGTCAGATATAGAGGAGTTATTTACCCAGTCAGATATAGAGGGTTTATTAACCCAGTCAGATATAGAGGACTTATTTACCCAGTCAGATATAGAGGAGTTATTTACCCAGTCAGATATAGAGGAGTTATGAACCCAGTCAGATATAGAGGAGTTATTTACCCAGTCAGATATAGAGGAGTTATTAACCCAGTCAGATTTAGAGGAGTTATTAACCCAGTCAGATATAGAGGAGTTATTAACCCAGTCAGATATAGAGGGGTTATTAACCCAGTCAGAAATAGAGGAGTTATTAACCCAGTCAGAAATAGAGGAGTTATTAACCCAGTAAGATATAGAGGGGTTATTTACCCAGTCAGAGGGGTTATTAACCCAGTCAGATTTAGAGGAGTTTTTAACCCAGTCAGATATAGAGGAGTTATTCACCCAGTCAGATATAGAGGAGTTATTCAGCCAGTCAGATATAGAGGAGTTATTAACCCAGTCAGATATAGAGGAGTTATTAACCCAGTGAGATATAGAGGAGTTATTTACCCAGTCAGATATAGAGGAGTTATTTACCCAGTCAGATATAGAGGAGATATTTACCCAGTCAGATATAGAGGAGTTATTAACCCAGTCAGATATAGAGGAGTTATTTACCCAGTCAGATATAGAGGAGTTATTTACCCAGTCAGATATAGAGGAGTTATTCACCCAGTCAGATGAGTTATTCACCCAGTCAGATATAGAGGAGTTATTAACCCAGTCAGATATAGAGGAGTTATTTACCCAGTCAGATATAGAGGAGTTATTTACCCAGTCAGATATAGAGGAGTTATTAACCCAGTCAGATATAGAGGGGTTATTGACCCAGTCAGATATAGAGGGGTTATTGACCCAGTCAGATATAGAGGAGTTATTAACCCAGTCAGATTTAGAGGAGTTATTAACCCAGTCAGATATAGAGGAGTTATTAACCCAGTCAGATATAGAGGAGTTATTAACCCAGTGAGATATAGAGGAGTTATTTACCCAGTCAGATATAGAGGAGTTATTAACCCAGTCAGATATAGAAGGGTTATTAACCCAGTCAGTTATAGAGGAGTTATTAACCCAGTCAGATATAGAGGAGTTATTTACCAAGTCAGATATAGAGGAGTTATTAACCCAGTCAGATATAGAGGAATTATTTACCCAGTCAGAGGAGTTATTAACCCAGTCAGATATAGAGGAGTTATTAACCCAGTCAGATATAGAGGAGTTATTTACCAAGTCAGATATAGAGGGGTTATTAACCCAGTCAGATATAGAGGAGTTATTTACCCAGTCAGAGGAGTTATTAACCCAGTCAGATATAGAGGTGTTATTAACCCAGTCAGATATAGAGGAGTTATTAACCCAGTCAGATATAGAGGAGTTATTAACCCAGTCAGATATAGAGGAGTTATTTACCCAGTCAGATATAGAGGAGTTATTTTCCCAGTCAGATATAGAGTTATTAACAAAGTCAGATATAGAGGAGTTATTAACCCAGTCAGAGGATTTATTTACCCAGTCAGATATGGAGGAGTTATTAACCCAGTCAGATATAGAGGAGTTATTAACCCAGTCAGATATAGAGGGGTTATTTAACCAGTCAGATATAGAGGAGTTATTAACCCAGTCAGAGGAGTTATTAACCCAGTCAGTTATAGAGGAGTTATTAACCCAGTCAGATATAGAGGAGTTATTTACCCAGTCAGATATAGAGGAGTTATTTACTCAGTCAGATATAGAGGAGTTATTAACCCAGTCAGATATAGAGGAGTTATTTACCCAGTCAGATATAGAGGAGTTATTAACCCAGTCAGATATAGAGGAGTTATTTACCCAGTCAGATATAGAGGAGTTATTAACCCAGTCAGATATAGAGGGGTTATTTACCCAGTCAGATATAGAGGAGTTATTAACCCAGTCAGAGGAGTTATTAACCCAGTCAGTTATAGAGGAGTTATTAACCCAGTCAGATATGGAGGAGTTATTTACCCAGTCAGATATAGAGGAGTTATTAACCCAGTCAGATATAGAAGGGTTATTAATCCAGTCAGATATAGAGGAGTTATTAACCCAGTCAGATATAGAGGAGTTATTTACCAAGTCAGATATAGAGGAGTTATTAACCCAGTCAGATATAGAGGAGTTATTTACCCAGTCAGAGGAGTTATTAACCCAGTCAGATATAGAGGAGTTATTGACCCAGTCAGATATAGAGGAGTTATTAACTCAGTCAGATATAGAGGAGTTATTTACCCAGTCAGATATAGAGGAGTTATTTTCCCAGTCAGATATAGAGTTATTAACAAAGTCAGATATAGAGGAGTTATTAACCCAGTCAGAGGATTTATTTACCCAGTCAGATATAGAGGAGCTATTAACCCAGTCAGATATAGAGGGTTTATTAACCCAGTCAGATAAAGAGGACTTATTTACCCAGTCAGATATATAGGAGTTATTTACCCAGTCAGATATAGAGGAGTTATTCACCCAGTCAGAGGATTTATTTACCCAGTCAGATATAGAGGAGTTATTAACCCAGTCAGATATAGAGGAGTTATTAACCCAGTCAGATATAGAGGTGTTATTAACCCAGTCAGATACATAGGAGTTATTTACCCAGTCAGATATAGAGGAGTTATTGACCCAGTCAGTGGAGTTATTAACCCAGTCAGATATAGAGGAGTTATTCACCCAGTCAGATATAGAGGAGTTATTAACCCAGTCAGATATAGAGGAGTTATTTACCCAGTCAGATATAGAGGGTTTATTAACCCAGTCAGATATAGAGGACTTATTTACCCAGTCAGATATAGAGGAGTTATTTACCCAGTCAGATATAGAGGAGTTATGAACCCAGTCAGATATAGAGGAGTTATTTACCCAGTCAGATATAGAGGAGTTATTAACCCAGTCAGATTTAGAGGAGTTATTAACCCAGTCAGATATAGAGGAGTTATTAACCCAGTCAGATATAGAGGGGTTATTAACCCAGTCAGAAATAGAGGAGTTATTAACCCAGTCAGAAATAGAGGAGTTATTAACCCAGTAAGATATAGAGGGGTTATTTACCCAGTCAGAGGGGTTATTAACCCAGTCAGATTTAGAGGAGTTTTTAACCCAGTCAGATATAGAGGAGTTATTCACCCAGTCAGATATAGAGGAGTTATTCAGCCAGTCAGATATAGAGGAGTTATTAACCCAGTCAGATATAGAGGAGTTATTAACCCAGTGAGATATAGAGGAGTTATTTACCCAGTCAGATATAGAGGAGTTATTTACCCAGTCAGATATAGAGGAGATATTTACCCAGTCAGATATAGAGGAGTTATTAACCCAGTCAGATATAGAGGAGTTATTTACCCAGTCAGATATAGAGGAGTTATTTACCCAGTCAGATATAGAGGAGTTATTCACCCAGTCAGATGAGTTATTCACCCAGTCAGATATAGAGGGGTTATTGACCCAGTCAGATATAGAGGGGTTATTGACCCAGTCAGATATAGAGGAGTTATTAACCCAGTCAGATTTAGAGGAGTTATTAACAGTCAGATATAGAGGAGTTATTAACCCAGTCAGATATAGAGGAGTTATTAACCCAGTGAGATATAGAGGAGTTATTTACCCAGTCAGATATAGAGGAGTTATTTACCCAGTCAGATATAGAGGAGTTATTTACCCAGTCAGATATAGAGGAGTTATTAACCCAGTCAGATATAGAGGAGTTATTTACCCAGTCAGATATAGAGGAGTTATTTACCCAGTCAGATATAGAGGAGTTATTCACCCAGTCAGAGGAGTTATTCACCCAGTCAGATATAGAGGGGTTATTAACCCAGTCAGATATAGAGGGGTTATTAACCCAGTCAGAAATAGAGGAGTTATTAACCCAGTCAGATATAGAGGGGTTATTTACCCAGTCAGATATAGAGGAGTTATTAACCCAGTCAGAGGAGTTATTAACCCAGTCAGTTATAGAGGAGTTATTAACCCAGTCAGATATAGAGGAGTTATTTACCCAGTCAGATATAGAGGAGTTATGTACCCAGTCAGATATAGAGGAGTTATTAACCCAGTCAGATATAGAGGGGTTATTAACCCAGTCAGATATAGAGGGGTTATTTACCCAGTCAGATATAGAGGAGTTATTTACTCAGTCAGATATAGAGGAGTTATTAACCCAGTCAGATATAGAGGAGTTATTAACCCAGTCAGAGGAGTTATGTACCCAGTCAGATATAGAGGAGTTATTAACCCAGTCAGATATAGAGAAGTTATTTACCCAGTCAGATATAGAGGAGTTATTAACCCAGTCAGATATAGAGGAGTTATTTACCCAGTCAGATATAGAGGAGTTATTAACCCAGTCAGATATAGAGGGGTTATTTACCCAGTCAGATATAGAGGAGTTATTAACCCAGTCAGAGGAGTTATTAACCCAGTCAGTTATAGAGGAGTTATTAACCCAGTCAGATATAGAGGAGTTATTTACCCAGTCAGATATAGAGGAGTTATGTACCCAGTCAGATATAGAGGAGTTATTAACCCAGTCAGATATAGAGGGGTTATTAACCCAGTCAGATATAGAGGAGTTATTAACCCAGTCAGATATAGAGGAGTTATTTACCAAGTCAGATATAGAGGAGTTATTAACCCAGTCAGATATAGAGGAGATATTTACCCAGTCAGAGGAGATATTAACCCAGTCAGATATAGAGGAGTTATTAACCCAGTCAGATATAGAGGAGTTATTAACCCAGTCAGATATAGAGGAGTTATTAACCCAGTCAGTTATAGAGGAGTTATTTACCCAGTCAGATATAGAGGAGTTATTTTCCCAGTCAGATATAGAGTTATTAACAAAGTCAGATATAGAGGAGTTATTAACCCAGTCAGAGGATTTATTTACCCAGTCAGATATAGAGGAGTTATTAACCCAGTCAGATATAGAGGAGTTAATAACCCAGTCAGATATAGAGGGGTTATTTAACCAGTCAGATATAGAGGAGTTATTAACCCAGTCAGAGGAGTTATTAACCCAGTCAGTTATAGAGGAGTTATTAACCCAGTCAGATATAGAGGAGTTATTTACTCAGTCAGATATAGAGGAGTTATTAACCCAGTCAGATATAGAGGAGTTATTTACTCAGTCAGATATAGAGGAGTTATTAACCCAGTCAGATATAGAGGAGTTTATTTACCCAGTCAGATATAGAGGAGTTGTTAACCCAGTCAGATATATAGGAGTTATTTACCCAGTCAGATATAGAGGAGTTATTAACCCAGTCAGATATAGAGGGGTTATTTACCCAGTCAGATATAGAGGAGTTATTAACCCAGTCAGAGGAGTTATTAACCCAGTCAGTTAAAGAGGAGTTATTAACCCAGTCATATATGGAGGAGTTATTTACCCAGTCAGATATAGAGGAGTTATGTACTCAGTCAGATATAGAGGAGTTATTAACCCAGTCAGATATAGAAGGGTTATTAACCCAGTCAGTTATAGAGGAGTTATTAACCCAGTCAGATATAGAGGAGTTATTTACCAAGTCAGATATAGAGGAGTTATTAACCCAGTCAGATATAGAGGAATTATTTACCCAGTCAGAGGAGTTATTAACCCAGTCAGATATAGAGGAGTTATTAACCCAGTCAGATATAGAGGAGTTATTTACCAAGTCAGATATAGAGGGGTTATTAACCCAGTCAGATATAGAGGAGTTATTTACCCAGTCAGAGGAGTTATTAACCCAGTCAGATATAGAGGTGTTATTAACCCAGTCAGATATAGAGGAGTTATTAACCCAGTCAGATATAGAGGAGTTATTAACCCAGTCAGATATAGAGGAGTTATTTACCCAGTCAGATATAGAGGAGTTATTTTCCCAGTCAGATATAGAGTTATTAACAAAGTCAGATATAGAGGAGTTATTAACCCAGTCAGAGGATTTATTTACCCAGTCAGATATAGAGGAGTTATTAACCCAGTCAGATATAGAGGAGTTATTAACCCAGTCAGATATAGAGGGGTTATTTAACCAGTCAGATATAGAGGAGTTATTAACCCAGTCAGAGGAGTTATTAACCCAGTCAGTTATAGAGGAGTTATTAACCCAGTCAGATATAGAGGAGTTATTTACCCAGTCAGATATAGAGGAGTTATTTACTCAGTCAGATATAGAGGAGTTATTAACCCAGTCAGATATAGAGGAGTTATTTACCCAGTCAGATATAGAGGAGTTATTAACCCAGTCAGATATAGAGGAGTTATTTACCCAGTCAGATATAGAGGAGTTATTAACCCAGTCAGATATAGAGGGGTTATTTACCAAGTCAGATATAGAGGAGTTATTAACCCAGTCAGAGGAGTTATTAACCCAGTCAGTTATAGAGGAGTTATTAACCCAGTCAGATATGGAGGAGTTATTTACCCAGTCAGATATAGAGGAGTTATGTACTCAGTCAGATATAGAGGAGTTATTAACCCAGTCAGATATAGAAGGGTTATTAACCCAGTCAGATATAGAGGAGTTATTAACCCAGTCAGATATAGAGGAGTTATTTACCAAGTCAGATATAGAGGAGTTATTAACCCAGTCAGATATAGAG
The DNA here is from genome assembly GCF_036934945.1 of Oncorhynchus masou masou. Taxonomy (NCBI): domain Eukaryota; kingdom Metazoa; phylum Chordata; class Actinopteri; order Salmoniformes; family Salmonidae; genus Oncorhynchus; species Oncorhynchus masou. The sequence continues at coordinate 112,232,282 of NC_088235.1, forward strand.
GAGTTATTTACCCAGTCAGAGGAGTTATTAACCCAGTCAGATATAGAGGAGTTATTAACCCAGTCAGATATAGAGGAGTTATTAACCCAGTCAGATATAGAGGAGTTATTTACCCAGTCAGATATAGAGGAGTTATTGACCCAGTCAGATATAGAGGAGTTATTAACTCAGTCAGATATAGAGGAGTTATTTACCCAGTCAGATATAGAGGAGTTATTTTCCCAGTCAGATATAGAGTTATTAACAAAGTCAGATATAGAGGAGTTATTAACCCAGTCAGAGGATTTATTTACCCAGTCAGATATAGAGGAGCTATTAACCCAGTCAGATATAGAGGGTTTATTAACCCAGTCAGATAAAGAGGACTTATTTACCCAGTCAGATATATAGGAGTTATTTACCCAGTCAGATATAGAGGAGTTATTCACCCAGTCAGAGGATTTATTTACCCAGTCAGATATAGAGGAGTTATTAACCCAGTCAGATATAGAGGAGTTATTAACCCAGTCAGATATAGAGGTGTTATTAACCCAGTCAGATACATAGGAGTTATTTACCCAGTCAGATATAGAGGAGTTATTGACCCAGTCAGTGGAGTTATTAACCCAGTCAGATATAGAGGAGTTATTCACCCAGTCAGATATAGAGGAGTTATTAACCCAGTCAGATATAGAGGAGTTATTTACCCAGTCAGATATAGAGGGTTTATTAACCCAGTCAGATATAGAGGACTTATTTACCCAGTCAGATATAGAGGAGTTATTTACCCAGTCAGATATAGAGGAGTTATGAACCCAGTCAGATATAGAGGAGTTATTTACCCAGTCAGATATAGAGGAGTTATTAACCCAGTCAGATTTAGAGGAGTTATTAACCCAGTCAGATATAGAGGAGTTATTAACCCAGTCAGATATAGAGGGGTTATTAACCCAGTCAGAAATAGAGGAGTTATTAACCCAGTCAGAAATAGAGGAGTTATTAACCCAGTAAGATATAGAGGGGTTATTTACCCAGTCAGAGGGGTTATTAACCCAGTCAGATTTAGAGGAGTTTTTAACCCAGTCAGATATAGAGGAGTTATTCACCCAGTCAGATATAGAGGAGTTATTCAGCCAGTCAGATATAGAGGAGTTATTAACCCAGTCAGATATAGAGGAGTTATTAACCCAGTGAGATATAGAGGAGTTATTTACCCAGTCAGATATAGAGGAGTTATTTACCCAGTCAGATATAGAGGAGATATTTACCCAGTCAGATATAGAGGAGTTATTAACCCAGTCAGATATAGAGGAGTTATTTACCCAGTCAGATATAGAGGAGTTATTTACCCAGTCAGATATAGAGGAGTTATTCACCCAGTCAGATGAGTTATTCACCCAGTCAGATATAGAGGGGTTATTGACCCAGTCAGATATAGAGGGGTTATTGACCCAGTCAGATATAGAGGAGTTATTAACCCAGTCAGATTTAGAGGAGTTATTAACCCAGTCAGATATAGAGGAGTTATTAACCCAGTCAGATATAGAGGAGTTATTAACCCAGTGAGATATAGAGGAGTTATTTACCCAGTCAGATTTAGAGGAGTTTTTAACCCAGTCAGATATAGAGGAGTTATTCACCCAGTCAGATATAGAGGAGTTATTCAGCCAGTCAGATATAGAGAAGTTATTTACCCAGTCAGATATAGAGGAGTTATTAACCCAGTCAGATATAGAGGAGTTATTTACCCAGTCAGATATAGAGGAGTTATTAACCCAGTCAGATATAGAGGGGTTATTTACCCAGTCAGATATAGAGGAGTTATTAACCCAGTCAGAGGAGTTATTAACCCAGTCAGTTATAGAGGAGTTATTAACCCAGTCAGATATAGAGGAGTTATTTACCCAGTCAGATATAGAGGAGTTATTTACCCAGTCAGATATAGAGGAGTTATTCACCCAGTCAGAGGAGTTATTCACCCAGTCAGATATAGAGGGGTTATTAACCCAGTCAGATATAGAGGGGTTATTAACCCAGTCAGAAATAGAGGAGTTATTAACCCAGTCAGAAATAGAGGAGTTATTAACCCAGTAAGATATAGAGGGGTTATTTACCCAGTCAGAGGGGTTATTAACCCAGTCAGATTTAGAGGAGTTTTTAACCCAGTCAGATATAGAGGAGTTATTCACCCAGTCAGATATAGAGGATTTATTCAGCCAGTCAGATATAGAGGAGTTATTAACCCAGTCAGATATAGAGGAGTTATTAACCCAGTGAGATATAGAGGAGTTATTTACCCAGTCAGATATAGAGGAGTTATTTACCCAGTCAGATATAGAGGAGTTATTTACCCAGTCAGATATAGAGGAGTTATTAACCCAGTCAGATATAGAGGAGTTATTTACCCAGTCAGATATAGAGGAGTTATTTACCCAGTCAGATATAGAGGAGTTATTCACCCAGTCAGAGGAGTTATTCACCCAGTCAGATATAGAGGGGTTATTGACCCAGTCAGATATAGAGGGGTTATTGACCCAGTCAGATATAGAGGAGTTATTAACCCAGTCAGATATAGAGGAGTTATTAACCCAGTGAGATATAGAGGAGTTATTTACCCAGTCAGATATAGAGGAGTTATTTACCCAGTCAGATATAGAGGAGTTATTTACCCAGTCAGATATAGAGGAGTTATTAACCCAGTCAGATATAGAGGAGTTATTTACCCAGTAAGATATAGAGGAGTTATTTACCCAGTCAGATATAGAGGAGTTATTCACCCAGTCAGATATAGAGGAGTTATTTACCCAGTAAGATATAGAGGAGTTATTTACCCAGTCAGATATAGAGGAGTTATTCACCCAGTCAGAGGAGTTATTCACCCAGTCAGATATAGAGGGGTTATTGACCCAGTCAGATATAGAGGAGTTATTTACCCAGTCAGAGGGGTTATTGACCCAGTCAGATATAGAGGATTTATTTACCCAGTCAGATATAGAGGAGTTATTAACCCAGTCAGATATAGAGGAGTTATTTACCCAGTCAGATATAGAGGAGTTATTTACCCAGTCAGTGGAGTTATTAACCCAGTCAGATATAGAGGAGTTATTCACCCAGTCAGATATAGAGGAGTTATTAACCCAGTCAGAGGATTTATTTACCCAGTCAGATATAGAGGAGTTATTTACCCAGTCATATATAGAGGAGTTATTGACCCATCAGTGGAGTTATTAACCCAGTCAGATATAGAGGAGTTATTCACCCAGTCAGATATAGAGGAGTTATTAACCCAGTCAGATATAGAGGAGTTATTTACCCAGTCAGATATAGAGGGTTTATTAACCCAGTCAGATATAGAGGACTTATTTACCCAGTCAGATATAGAGGAGTTATTTACCCAGTCAGATATAGAGGAGTTATGAACCCAGTCAGATATAGAGGAGTTATTTACCCAGTCAGATATAGAGGAGTTATTAACCCAGTCAGATTTAGAGGAGTTATTAACCCAGTCAGATATAGAGGAGTTATTAACCCAGTCAGATATAGAGGGGTTATTAACCCAGTCAGAAATAGAGGAGTTATTAACCCAGTCAGAAATAGAGGAGTTATTAACCCAGTAAGATATAGAGGGGTTATTTACCCAGTCAGAGGGGTTATTAACCCAGTCAGATTTAGAGGAGTTTTTAACCCAGTCAGATATAGAGGAGTTATTCACCCAGTCAGATATAGAGGAGTTATTCAGCCAGTCAGATATAGAGGAGTTATTAACCCAGTCAGATATAGAGGAGTTATTAACCCAGTGAGATATAGAGGAGTTATTTACCCAGTCAGATATAGAGGAGTTATTTACCCAGTCAGATATAGAGGAGTTATTTACCCAGTCAGATATAGAGGAGTTATTTACCCAGTCAGATATAGAGGAGTTATTAACCCAGTCAGATATAGAGGAGTTATTTACCCAGTCAGATATAGAGGAGTTATTTACCCAGTCAGATATAGAGGAGTTATTCACCCAGTCAGAGGAGTTATTCACCCAGTCAGATATAGAGGGGTTATTGACCCAGTCAGATATAGAGGGGTTATTGACCCAGTCAGATATAGAGGAGTTATTAACCCAGTCAGATTTAGAGGAGTTATTAACCCAGTCAGATATAGAGGAGTTATTAACCCAGTCAGATATAGAGGGGTTATTAACCCAGTGAGATATAGAGGAGTTATTTACCCAGTCAGATATAGAGGAGTTATTTACCCAGTCAGATATAGAGGAGTTATTTACCCAGTCAGATATAGATGAGTTATTAACCCAGTCAGATATAGAGGAGTTATTTACCCAGTCAGATATAGAGGAGTTATTTACCCAGTCAGATATAGAGGAGTTATTCACCCAGTCAGAGGAGTTATTCACCCAGTCAGATATAGAGGGGTTATTAACCCAGTCAGATATAGAGGAGTTATTCACCCAGTCAGAGGAGTTATTAACCCAGTCAGATTTAGAGGAGTTATTAACCCAGTCAGATATAGAGGAGTTATTTACCCAGTCAGAGGGGTTATTGACCCAGTCAGATATAGAGGGGTTATTGACCCAGTCAGATATAGAGGAGTTATTTACCCAGTCAGATATAGAGGAGTTATTAACCCAGTCAGATATAGTGTAGTGACAAGAGTAATTTATCCCTTTTCCTTTCTTTCTGTGCCACCAAATATTTGCATGTAGGTTACTGTTAACGTTACCATGGCTACGTTCAGTTGGCTACTGTTAATGTTACCAGGGCCACGTTCTGTTGCAAAACGTTTTTTTTTGCACATAGTCTGTTGGTAATATTACCGTGGCCACGTTCAGTTGCAAAACGTTCTTTGAATATAGGGTACTTATAATGTTACCATGTTGACGTTCAGTTGCAAAATGTTCTCGAACGTTACAGATAGAAATGCCATGAATAGAGCCGACGTTGTTACTTATTCATCATGTCAGAGAGGCGTGTTTGTTCTACATAGCATATTTCTATCTGAATGTTCCAAAACGTTGCGTCCTGATGATCGCTCCCCCAGGTTGTTAGCTATAGCTAGTTAATGAGGGATCACAGCTGAACAAGGTGGATCCTAAACAATTGGTAACAGTCCAGCCCTTAAGTAGCCTAGTTTTAGAATGGGACGCAATGTACTTTATGAATGGAAAATGCGACCTGCCAATGCACATTCATATTTTTTTTTTGATCAGTAAGGGTTTGAATCAAGTAATTTTCTCAGAGAAAAAGAGGGAGATTTGGCATACGCTGGCTACTGAACCTGGCTATATGAAATTCTGTGGGGAAAAATTAGTCTTGGATACATTAGCTACAGCACCTCTATATGAAATGCAGTGTATAAAGAGGGAGACTTGGCTATGTTAGCTACACAACCTCTATATGAAATGCAGTGTATAAAGAGGGAGTCTTGGCTACGTTAGCTACAGAACCTCTATATGAAATGCAGTGTATAAAGAGGGAGTCTTGGCTACGTTAGCTACAGAACCTCTATATGAAATGCAGTGTGGAAAGAGGGAGACTTGGTATACGCTGGCTACTGAACCTGGCTACATGAAATTCAGTGGGGAAAAATGAGTCTTGGATACGTTAGCTACAGAACCTGGCTATGAAATGCAGTGTGGAAAGAGGGAGTCTTGGCTACGTTAGCTACAGAACCTGGCTATGAAATGCAGTGTGGAAAGAGGGAGTCTTGGCTACGTTAGCTACAGAACCTGACTATGAAATGCAGTGTGGAAAGAGGGAGTCTTGGCTACGTTAGCTACAGAACCTGGCTATGAAATGCAGTGGGGAAAGATGGAGTCTTGGCTACGTTAGCTACAGAACCTCTATATGAAATGCAGTGTGGAAAGAGGGAGACTTGGCATACGCTGGCTACTGAACCTGGCTATATGAAATTCAGTGGGGAAAAATGAGTCTTGGCTACGTTAGCTACAGAACCTGGCTATGAAATGCAGTGTGGAAAGAGGGAGTCTTGGCTACGTTAGCTACAGAACCTGGCTATGAAATGCAGTGGGGAAAGATGGAGTCTTGGCTACGTTAGCTACAGAACCTCTATATGAAATGCAGTGTGGAAAGAGGGAGGGTTCAGTGAGACTACAAACTCATAGACAGACTACTTGTCTATACTCAAGGGAGAGAAATTGTAAAAACGGTTGGCTGGTATGTCCTCACCCATCTGAGTGGTCGGCTGGTATGCCGTCACCCGTCTGAGAGGATGGCTGTGAATGCCCTCACCCGTCTGAGAGGATGGCTGTGAATGCCCTCACCCATCTGAGAGGATGGCTGTGAATGCCCTCACCCATCTGAGAGGATGGCTGTGAATGCCCTCACCCATCTGAGAGGATGGCTGTGAATGCCCTCACCCATCTGAGAGGTCGGCTGTGAATGCCCTCACCCGTCTGAGAGGTCGGCTGTGAATGCCCTCACCCGTCTGAGAGGATGGCTGTGAATGCCCTCACCCATCTGAGAGGTCGGCTGTGAATGCCCTCACCCGTCTGAGAGGATGGCTGTGAATGCCCTCACCCATCTGAGAGGTCGGCTGTGAATGCCCTCACCCAACTGAGTGGTCGGCTGGTATGCCCTCACCCGTCTGAGAGGATGGCTGTGAATGCCCTCACCCATCTGAGAGGTCGGCTGTGAATGTCCTCACCCAACTGAGTGGTCGGCTGGTATGCCCTCACCCGTCTGAGAGGATGGCTGTGAATGCCCTCACCCATCTGAGAGGTCGGCTGTGAATGCCCTCACCCATCTGAGTGGTCGGCTGGTATGCCCTCACCCGTCTGAGAGGATGGCTGTGAATGCCCTCACCCATCTGAGAGGTCGGCTGTGAATGCCCTCACCCATCTGAGTGGTCGGCTGGTATGCCCTCACCCGTCTGAGAGGATGGCTGTGAATGCCCTCACCCGTCTGAGAGGTCGGCTGTGAATGCCCTCACCCATCTGAGTGGTCGGCTGGTATGCCCTCACCCGTCTGAGAGGATGGCTGTGAATGCCCTCACCCATCTGAGAGGTCGGCTGTGAATGCCCTCACCCATCTGAGTGGTCGGCTGGTATGCCCTCACCCGTCTGAGAGGATGGCTGTGAATGCCCTCACCCATCTGAGAGGTCGGCTGTGAATGCCCTCACCCGTCTGAGAGGATGGCTGTGAATGTCCTCACCCATCTGAGAGGTTGGCTGTGAATGCCCTCACCCGTCTGAGCGGTTGGCTGTGAATGCCCTCACCTATCTGAGCGGTCGGCTGGTATGCCCTCACCCGCTAGTACACTAATGCTGACTGTGATTTGGGTTCTGACCCTCCACATGATGTCCGGTAAGAACAACACTGATGCTTCTCTTCTCTGACCCTCGTCGTTTGCTCCTGTGTTTAATGCAGGCTGTGTTTAATGCAGGCTGTGTTTAATGCAGGCTGTGTGTGATGCAGGCTGTGTAAGATGCAAGCTGTGTGAGATGCAGGATGTGTTTAATGCAGGCTGTGTTTAATGAAGGCTGTGTGTGATGCAGGCTGTTTGAGATGCAGGATGTGTTTAATGCAGGCTGTGTGAGATGCAGGCTGTGTTTAATGCAGGCTGTGTGAGATGCAGGCTGTGTGAGATGCAGGCTGTGTTTAATGCAGGCTGTGTTTAATGCAGGCTGTGTGTGATGCAGGCTGTGTAAGATGCAAGCTGTGTGAGATGCAGGTTGTGTTTAATACAGGCTGTGTTTAATGCAGGCTGTGTGTGATGCAGGCTGTTTGAGATGCAGGATGTGTTTAATGCAGGCTGTGTGAGATGCAGGCTGTGTTTAATGCAGGCTGTGTGAGATGCAGGCTGTGTGAGATGCAGGCTGTGTTTAATGCAGGCTGTGTGTGATGCAGGCTGTGTGAGATGCAGGCTGTGTGAGATGCAGGCTGTGTTTGATGCAGGCTGTGTGAGATGCAGGCTGTGTGTGATGCAGTTTGTGTGTGATGCAGGCTGTGTGAGATGCAGGATGTGTTTAATGCAGGCTGTGTGAGATGCAGGATGTGTTTAATGCAGGCTGTGTGAGATGCAGGCTGTGTTTAATGCAGGCTGTGTGAGATGCAGGCTGTGTGAGATGCAGGCTGTGTTTAATGCAGGCTGTGTGTGATGCAGGCTGTGTGAGATGCAGGCTGTGTGAGATGCAGGCTGTGTTTGATGCAGGCTGTGTGAAATGCAGGCTGTGTGTGATGCAGTTTGTGTGTGATGCAGGCTGTGTGAGATGCAGGCGGTGTTTAATGCAGGCTGTGTGTGATGCAGGCTGTGTGAGATGCAGGCTATGTGTGATGCAGGCTGTGTGTGATGCAGGCTGTGTGTGATGCAGGCTGTGTGAGATGCAAGCTGTGTGAGATGCAGGCTGTGTGTGATGCAGGCTGTGTGAGATGCAGGATGTGTTTAATGCAGGCTGTGTTTGATGCAGGCTGTGTGTGATGCAGTTTGTGTTTAATGCAGGCTGTGTTTAACGCAGGCTGTGTTTAATGCAGGCTGTGTGAGATGCAGGCTGTGTGTGATGCAGGCTGTGTGAGATGCAGGCTGTGTGAGATGCAGGCTGTGTGTGATGCAGGCTGTTTGTGATGCAGGCTGTGTTTAATGCAGGCTGTGTGTGATGCAGGCTGTGTGAGATGCGGGCTATGTGTGATGCAGGCTGTGTGTGATGCAGGCTGTGTGTGATGCAGGCTGTGTGAGATGCAAGCTGTGTGAGATGCAGGCTGTGTGTGATGCAGGCTGTGTGAGATGCAGGATGTGTTTAATGCAGGCTGTGTTTGATGCAGGCTGTGTGTGATGCAGTTTGTCTTTAATGCAGGCTGTGTTTAACGCAGGCTGTGTTTAATGCAGGCTGTGTGAGATGCAGGCTGTGTGTGATGCAGGCTGTGTGGGATGCAGGCTGTGTGAGATGCAGGCTGTGTGAGATGCAGGCTGTGTGAGATGCAGGCTGTGTGAGATGCAGGCTGTGTGTGATGCAGGCTGTGTGTGATGCAGGCTGTGTTTAATGCAGGCTGTGTGTGATGCAGGCTGTGTGTGATGCAGGCTGTTTGTGATGCAGGCTGTGTTTAATGCAGGCTGTGTGTGATGCAGGCTGTTTGTGATGCAGGCTGTGTTTAATGCAGGCTGTGTTTAATGCAGGCTATGTGTGATGCAGGCTGTGTGTGATGCAGGCTGTGTGAGATGCAGGCTGTGTGAGATGCAGGCTGTGTGAGATGCAGGCTGTGTGAGATGCAGGCTGTGTGTGATGCAGGCTGTGTGAGATGCAGGCTGTGTGAGATGCAGGCTGTGTGTGATGCAGGCTTTGTGTGATGCAGGCTGTGTGAGATGCAGGCTGTGTGAGATGCAGGCTGTGTGAGATGCAGGCTGTGTGAGATGCAGGATGTGTGTGATGCAGGCTGTGTGAGATGCAGGCTATATGTGATGCAGGCTGTGTGTGATGCAGGCTGTGTGTGATGCAGGCTGTGTGAGAGGCAGGCTGTGTGAGATGCAGGCTGTGTGAGATGCAGGCTGTGTAAGATGCAGGCTTTGTGAGATGCAGGCTGTGTGTGATGCAGGCTGTGTGTGATGCAGGCTGTGTGAGATGCAGGCTGTGTGAGATGCAGGCTGTGTGAGATGCAGGCTTTGTGAGATGCAGGCTGTGTGAGATGCAGGCTGTGTGAGATGCAGGCTGTGTAAGATGCAGGCTGTGTGAGATGCAGGCTGTGTGAGATGCAGGCTGTGTGAGATGCAGGCTGTGTGAGATGCAGGCTGTGTGTGATGCAGGCTGTGTGTGATGCAGGCTGTGTGAGATGCAGGCTGTGTGAGATGCAGGCTGTGTGAGATGCAGGCTGTGTGAGATGCAGGCTTTGTGAGATGCAGGCTGTGTGAGATGCAGGCTGTGTAAGATGCAGGCTGTGTGAGATGCAGGCTGTGTGAGATGCAGGCTGTGTGAGATGCAGGCTGTGTGAGATGCAGGCTTTGTAAGATGCAGGCTGTGTGAGATGCAGGATGTGTGAGATGCAGGCTGTGTGAGATGCAGGCTGTGTGAGATGCAGGCTGTGTGTGATGCAGGCTGTGTGAGATGCAGGCTGTGTAAGATGCAGGCTGTGTGAGATGCAGGCTGTGTGAGATGCAGGCTGTGTGAGATGCAGGCTGTGTGAGATGCAGGCTGTGTGAGATGCAGGCTTTGTAAGATGCAGGCTGTGTGAGATGCAGGCTGTGTGAGATGCAGGCTGTGTAAGATGCAGGCTGTGTAAGATGCAGGCTGTGTGTGATGCAGGCTGTGTGAGATGCAGGCTGTGTGAGATGCAGGCTGTGTAAGATGCAGGCTGTGTGAGATGCAGGCTGTGTGAGATGCAGGCTGTGTGACATGCAGGCTGTGTAAGATGCAGGCTGTGTGTGATGCAGGCTGTGTGAGATGCAGGCTGTGTGTGATGCAGGCTGTGTAAGATGCAAGCTGTGTGAGATGCAGGATGTGTTTAATGCAGGCTGTGTTTAATGCAGGCTGTGTGAGATGCAGGCTGTGTTTAATACAGGCTGTGTTTAATGCAGGCTGTGTTTAATACAGGCTGTGTTTAATGCAGGCTGTGTGAGATGCAGGCTGTGTGAGATGCAGGCTGTGTGACATGCAGGCTGTGTGAGATGCAGGCTGTGTGTGGCAGGTGTGGCACGTCCTTCCCACTGCTGAACAGCTCTGTAGATCAGGTTCACTTCTGAGATAGACAATGGTGGCAAAATTTGCCTGTGGGTGTCCTGTTTGACTCTCTTCAAGTTAACATACCATAGCCAGGTAAGCATGCTCGTACCGTGACTGGTAAACCTGCTTCAACGCTGGCCACAATGTACTACAGCTATAGTGGTACCTTAACCATGTAATCACATCCAGCTGTTTTGCCTGTAAGCTACTGTAATTATTTAAAGTGGCCTTATAAATGTTTACTGATCTTATCCATGAATGAATTACAATTAGTCTAATGTGAGTTACCTTGTGTGGACTGTTCCTGATCAACAGGTTTAAGTTCAGTTGAATCCCCACTATACTGCATGATAATGGTTTGAAGGCCGGTAACAATATTAGGACCCAGCCTGTGACACAGTACAGAATATATTTATTTAACCTTTATTTAACTAGGTAAATCAGTTTACAATGACGGCCTACCTCGGGCCAAACCTTAACCCGGACGACGCTAGGCCAATTATTGCGCCACTTTATGGGACTCCCAATCACGGCCAGTTGTGATACAGCCTGGAATCGAACTAGGGTCTGTAGTGATGCAGTGCCTTAGATCGCTGCGCCACTCGGGAGCCCTAGGTTCACTTTACTGTATGTAGTACAGAACAGGCAGGAAAACCTCTGCTTCATGACCCAAGATAATAAAAAGGGGACACAGATTTGTGATATGTACCTTATATAATGTATGGTTAGTCTACTGTAATAATTCTGTGACCACCTGAAGGATCTCTATCTGTACTAGAGGTGATGTTACCATCTCGAGGGCATCAGGAATCAAGTGTGAATTCAAATACACCTTGAAGTTATAGCTTAAGTATAATCCAGTCTCCATAACCAGCAGGGCTTTCAAACATGTAGCATTCGTCCCAAATGGCACCCTATTCCCTACATAGTGCACCTATAGGGCTCTGGTCAAAAGTAGTGCACTAAAAAAGGGAGAAGGGTGGCAGTTGAGACTGAGCCATAGCCTGCCATGCCGAATGATATATATCTCCCTATTAGGGATCTCTCCCTCCAAACAGATCTCCCTTTTCATTAAATTGTCTATTTAACTGATGTGCAAATTAACCTTGGCATCTGCACAAAGACACGTTTATGCGTCACACTTCACACCACCTTCCTGTTTTTTTTTTTCATCCCTTGAATTTAATTCAGGATTCCCAGATTTCATGGTCAATTTTATTTTGCTCACACTCAAGGAGACCATCATCAATTCTTCAATTCAACTTTTTAATGTCCCCTTTCTCTACAGATTCGCTGCAAAATTGCCTATTCAGGCTGCTGAATATGTATGACCGCCATAAATTCAGTGCAACGCCCCGCGCTTTTGAATATGCATTTGTAGTGCTGACCTCTAGCTGTAATTAGCTCAAGCTCTGTGTTTATCTTTACAGGAATCACACAGCCTTCCTCTACTCCTTCCACTCCCATTTCTACACAGCCTTTGTTTCATCCCAGCAGTCACAATACCGTGAAATCCTCGGCTAATCTTAAATATACATCAAGGGGTTGACCTCTGCTTGGCATTAATGGTCTTTCTCTTTTTGGATTTTTACTTTTGTTGACACGACTGAGGAAATTGAAGAGACATCTTAAGCTATGTTGCACTCAAGGCAATATTTCAACAAGGTAATACTATATTTACTACGACTACAACTACAACTACCTCTACAATTACTACCACTACTACCACTACAACTACTACCACTACTACTACTACTACCACTACCACTACAATCACAACCACTACTACTACTACCACTACTACTACTGCTACCACTACATTTACTACCACTACTACTACTACTACCATTACTACTACTACTACCACTACTACTACTACTACTACTGCTACTACCACTACTACTACTACTACTATGACTACTACCACTACTACTACTACTGCTACCACTACAACTACTACAATCACTACCACTACTACCACTACTGCTAATAGTACTACTACTACTGCTACTACTACTACCACTACTACTACTACTACCACTACTTCTACTACCACTACAATCACTACCACTACTACTACTACCACTACTACTACTACTACTACCACTACCACTACCACTACTACCATCACTCCCACTACAATCACTACCACTACTACTACTACTACTACTACTACTACTACTACTACAACTAAGACTACCACTACTAATACCACCACTACTACTACTACTACTAATACTATTACTATTACTAATACTACTACTATTACTACTACTACTAAGACTACAGAGACCCACTTCCGGCGCCGACAGAGATGGCCGCCTCGCTACGCGTTCCTAGGAAGTTATGCAGTTTTTTTTTTTTAAGTGTTATTTCTTACATTAGTACCCCAGGTCATCTTAGGTTTCATTACATACAGTCGAGAAGAACTACTGAATATAAGATCAGCGTCAACTCACCATCAGTATGACCAAGAATATGACTTTCGCGAAGTGGATCCTGTGTTCTGCCTTTCACCCAGGACAACGGAATGGATCCCAGCCGGCAACCCAAAAAAGCGACTCCTTAAAAGAGGGAAACGAGGCGGTCTTCTGGTCAGACTCCGGAGACGGGCACATCGTGCAACACTCCCTAGCATTCTTCTCGCCAGTGTCCAGTCTCTTGACAACAAGGTTGATGAAATCCGAGCAAGGGTTGCCTTCCAGAGGGACATCAGAGACTGTAACGTTCTTTGCTTCACGGAAACATGGCTCACTGGAGAGACGCTATCGGAGTCGGTGCAGCCAGCGGGTTTCTCGCGCCGACAGAAAAAAACATCTTTCTGGTAAGAAGAGGGGTGGGGGCGTATGCCTTATGGCTAACGAGACGTGGTGTGATCACAGAAACATACAGGAACTCAAATCCTTCTGTTCACCTGATTTAGAATTCCTCACAATCAAATGTAGACCGCATTATCTACCAAGAGAATTCTCTTCGATTATAATCACAGCCGTATATATTCCCCCCCAAGCAGGCACATCGATGGCTCTGAACAAACTTTATTTGACTCTTTGCAAACTGGAATCCATACATCCTGAGGCTGCATTCATTGTAGCTGGGGATTTTAACAAGGCTAATCTGAAAACAAGACTCCCAAAATTGTATCAGCATATCGATTGCGCAACTAGGGCTGGCAAAACCTTGGATCATTGTAATTCTAACTTCCGCGACGCATATAAGGCCCTGCCCCGCCCCCCTTTCCTGAAAAGCTGACCACGACTCCATTTTGTTGATCCCTGCCTACAGACAGAAACTAAAACAAGAAGCTCCCACGCTGAGGTCTGTCCAACGCTGGTCCGACCAAGCTGATTCCACACTCCAAGACTGCTTCCATCACGTGGACTGGGATATGTTTCGTATTGCTGCAGACAACAACATTGACGAATAATCTGATTCAGTGTGCGAGTTCATTAGAACGTGCGTTGAATATGTCGTTCCCATAGCAACGATTAAAACATTCCCAAACCAGAAACCGTGGATTGATGGCAACATTCGCGTGAAACTGAAAGCACGAACCACTGCTTTTAATGAGGGCAAGGTGACTGGAAACATGACCGAATACAAACAGTGCAGCTATTCCCTCCGCAAGGCTATCAAACAAACTAAGCATCAGTATAGAGACAAAGTAGAATCTCAATTCAACGGCTCAGACACAAGAGGTATGTGGCAGGGTCTACAGTCAATCACGGACTACAAAAAGAAAACCAGCCCAGTCACGGACCAGGATGTCTTGCTCCCAGGCAGACTAAATAACTTTTTTTGCCTGCTTTGAGGACAATACAGTGCCACTGACACAGCCTGCGACGAAAACATGCGGACTCTCCTTCACTCTCCTTCACTGTTAACCCTCGCAAGGCTGCAGGCCCAGACGGCATCCCCAGCCGCGCCCTCAGAGCATGCGCAGACCAGCTGGCTGGTGTGTTTACGGACATATTCAATCAATCCCTATACCAGTCTGCTGTTCCCACATGCTTCAAGAGGGCCACCATTGTTCCTGTTCCCAAGAAAGCTAGCACTCACTTCCGTCATCATGAAGTGCTTTGAGAGACGAGTCAAGGACCATATCACCTCCACCCTACCTGACACCCTAGACCCAATCCAAATTGCTTACCGCCCAAATAGGTCCACAGATGATGCAATCTCAACCACAATGCACACTGCCCTAACCCATCTGGACAAGAGGAATACCTATGTGAGAATGCTGTTCATCGACTACAGCTCGGCATTTAACACCATAGTACCCTCCAAGCTCTTCATCAAGCTCGAGACCCTAGGTCTCAACCCCGCCCTGTGCAACTGGGTACTGGACTTCCTGACGGGCCGCCCCCAGGTGGTGAGGGTAGACAACAACATCTCCACCCCGCTGATCCTCAACACTCGGGCCCCACAAGGGTGCGTCCTGAGCCCTCTCCTGTACTCCCTGTTCACCCACGACTGCGTGGCCACGCACGCCTCCAACTCAATCATCAAGTTTGCGGACAACACAACAGTGGTAGGCTTGATTACCAACAACGACGAGACGGCCTACAGGGAGGAGGTGAGGGCCCTCGGAGTGTGGTGTCAGGAAAATAACCTCACACTCAACGTCAACAAAACTATGGACATGATTGTGGACTTCAGGAAACAGCAGAGGGAACACCCCCCTATCCACATCGATGGAACAGTAGTGGAGAGGGTAGTAAGTTTTAAGTTCCTTGGCATACACATCACAGACAAAATGAATTGGTCCACCCACACAGACAGCATCGTGAAGAAGGCGCAGCAGCGCCGCTTCAACCTCAGGAGGCTGAAGAAATTTGGCTTGTCACCAAAAGCACTCACAAACTTCTACAGATGCACAATCGAGAGCATCCTGTTGGGCTGTATCACCGCCTGGTATGGCAACTGCTCCGCCCACACCCGTAAGGCTCTCCAGAGGGTAGTGGGGTCTGCACAACGCATCACCGGGGGCAAACTACCTGCCCTCCAGGACACCTACACCACCCGATGTCACAGGAAGGCCATAAAGATCATCAAGGACAACAACCACCCGAGCCACGCCTGTTCACCCCGCTATCATCCAGAAGGCGAGGTCATTACAGGTGCATCAAAGCTGGGACCGAGAGACTGAAAAACAGCCATCAGACTGTTAAACAGCAACCACTAACATTGAGTGGCTGCTGCCAACACACTGACTCAACTCCAGCCACTTGGGAATTGATGGGAAATGATGTAAAATATATCACTAGACACTTTAAACAATGCTACCTAATATAATGTTTACATACACTACATTATTCATCTCATATGTATACGTATATACTGTACTCTATATCATCTACTGCATCTTTATGTAATACTATGCCACTTTGTTTACAAACTCATCTCATATGTATATACTGTACTCGATACCATCTACTGTATCTTGCCTAAGCTGCTCTGTACCATCACTCAATCATATATCTTTATGTACATATTCTTTATCACCTTACACTTGTGTATAAGACAGTAGTTTTGGAAATGTTAGTTAGATTACTTGTTGGTTATTACTGCATTGTCGGAACTAGAAGCACAAGCATTTCGCTACACTCGCATTAACATCTGCTAACCATGTGTATGTGACAAATAAAATTTGATTTGATTTGATTTGACTAACACTACTACCACGACTGTGACTACTACTACTACTACTACTACTACCACTACTACTACCACTACCACTACCACCACTAGCACTACCACTACCACTCCTACCACTACTACTAATACTACTACTACTACTACTACTACTACTACTACTACTACTACCACAACTTCTACGACTACTACTACTACTACTACTACTGCTACTACTTCTACTACTGCTACCACTACTACTACCACCACTACTATGACTACCACTACTTCTACTACTGCTACCACTATTACTACTACTACTACCACTACTACTACTACTGCTACTACTACTACTACTACTACTACCACTACTTCTTCTACTGCTACCACTACTACTACCACCACTACTACGACTACTACCACTACCTCTACTACTGCTACCACTACTACTACTACCACTACTACTAATACTACTACTACTACTACTACTATTACTACCGCTACTACTACTACTGCTACCACTACTACTACTACTATTACTACCACTACTACTACTACTGCCACTACCATACTACCATACTACTACCACTACTACTACAACCACTACTAACACTACTACTGCTACTACTACTACTACTACCACTACAACTACTACCACGACAACTAATACTACTACCACTACTACTAGTCCCACTACTAATACTACTGCTACAAGTACTACACTACTACTACTACTACAACTACTAATACTAATACTACTACTTCCACTACTAAAACTGATGCTACTACAACTACAACTACTACTAATCCTACTACTACTACAACTACTACCACGACAACTAATACTACTACCACTACTACTAGTCCACTACTAATACTACTGCTACAAGTACTACACTACTACTACTACTACAACTACTAATACTAATACTACTACTTCCACTACTAAAACTGATGCTACTACAACTACAACTACTACTAATCCTACTACTACTACAACAACTACTACTACTACTACTACTACTACCACTAGTACTACTACTGCCACTACCAATACTACTACTACCACTACTACCACTACTACTACTACTACTACTACTACTAATATCACCACTACTACTACTACCACTACTACTACTACAACTAATAATAATAACACCACTACTACTACTAAACTACTGCCTTTACTACAACTACTACCACTACCACTACTACTACTACTACTACTACTACTACTGCCACTACCAATACTACTACTACCACTACTACTATTACTACTACTAATAACACCACTACTACTACTACCACTACTACTACTACTACTACTACTACTAATAACACCACTACTACTACTACTACCACTACTACTACTACTACTACTACTACTACTACTACTACTACTACTACTACTACTACTACTACTACTACTACTACTACTACTACTACTACCACTACTACTACTACTACTAATAACACCACCTCTACTGATGACTATTCGTGGCTCAGTTGGTTAAGTGACTGTTTCTCACTCCGGAGACCCAGGTTCGTAACCGGGTCCTGACAGTTAAGTTTGAAGAGAGTAATATGAGTCCTGCTCGGTTGTAGCGAAGAATAGCATCGTACTAAAAGTAGTTGCCATTTTATGTCGATTGTAAATGAACATGTGCGTTGTTAATAAGATATTTCCAATTTGTAAGTCGCTCTGGATAAGAGCGTCTGCTAAATGACTTAAATGTAAAATGTAAATGTACTACTACAACTACAACCAATACCACGACTACTGCTACTACTATAACTACTACTACTACTGCTACTCCTACTACTACCATAACGAATACTACAACTACTACAATCACTACCACTACTACTACTACTACCACTACTACGACTACTACCACGGCTACGACTACTACTACTACTACTACTACTGCTACTGCGGTTGCAACTAACATTACTACTACTACTACTGCTACTACCACTACTACTACTACTACCTCTGCTACCACCACTACTACTACAAATACTACCACTACTACAGCTACCACTACTTATACTACCACTACTACTACTACCACTATTACTACTACTACTACTACCACTACCACTACTACAACTACTACCACCACCACCATTACTACCACTAGCACTACTACCACTACTACCACAACTACTACTTCTACAACTATCACTACTATTACAACCACAACAACTATTACTACCAATACAACTACTACTACTACCAATACTACTACTACTACAACTACTACAACTACTACCACTACTACACCTACTACTACTTCCACGACTACTACTTATACTACTGAAACCACTACTACTACTACTAATACTACTGCTACTACCACTACTACTACTACTACCTCTGCTACCACTACTACTACTACTACAAATACTACCACTACTACAACTACTACTACCACTACCTTTACTACCACTAGCACTACTACCACTACTACCACACTACTACTTCTACAACTATCACTACTATTACAACCACAACAACTACTGCTACCAATACCACTACTACTACTACCAATACTACTACTACTACCACTAATACAACTACTACCACTACTACTCCTACTACTACTACCACGACTACTACTTATACTACTGCGACCACTACTACTACTACTAATACTACTACTACTACCACTACTATCACTACCACTACTACTACTACCACTACTATCACTACCACTACTACTACTACCACTACTAATATCACTGCCTCCACTACTACTACTACTACTACCACAACTACTACTACTACTACTACTACCACTACCTCTACTACCACTATCACTACTACTAACACTACTAAAACTACTGATACCAATACTATGGCTACCACTACTAAAACCACCACTACCACTACCACTTCTACTACCACCACTACTAAGACTACTGTTACCACTACTAATACTACTGCAACCACTACTAATACTAGTGCAACCACTACTAATACTACTGCTACCACCACTACACTACTGCTACCACTACTACTACTATTACTAGCACAACAACTACTAAAACCACTGCTACCACTACTACTACTACTACTACTACTACTACTACTACTACTACTACCACCACTACTACCACTATCACTACTACTACTACCACAACTAATGCTACTGCTACTACTACTACTACTCCTCCTACTACTACTACTACCACTACTATTACTAGCACTATTACTTCTTCTACTACTACTACCACTAATACTACGACTACTACCACTACTATTGCTACCACTACCACTACTACCACTAGCACTACCTCCACTACCACAAATACTACTACTACCACAACTACTACTACAACCACTACTACTACTACCGTTACTACTACTACTACTACCGGTACAACTACGACTACTGCTGCTACAACCACTACCACTACTACAACTACTACAACTACCAATACAACTACCACTACTACTACCACAACCACTACCACTACTATAACTACTTCCACCTCTACTACCACTACTACTACCACTACCACTACTACTACTACTACTACCACTACAACAATTACCACTACTACTACTACTACTACCACTACAACAATTACCACTACTACCTCTACCACTACTAATACCACTACTACTACTACCACCACTACTACTCCTACTTCTACTACCATTACTACTACTTATACTTCTGCTACCACTACTACTACTACTACTATTACCACTACTATCCCAAACACTACTACCACTACCGCTACTAATATTACTGCCTCCAATACTACTATTACTACTACTACTACCACTAACACTAACACTGCTACCACTACCACTACTACCACTAGCACTACTACCACTACTACTACTACTACCACCACTATCTCTACTACCACTACCACTATTACTACCACTACTAAAACTTCTGATACCAATACTACGGCTACTACCACTACTACCACTACTACCACTACTACCACTACCACTTCTACTTCCACCACTACTAATACTACTGCTACCACTACTACTACTAATACTACTGCTACCACTACTACTACTAATACTAATGCTACCACTACTACTACTATTACTACCACTACTACTACTAAAACCACTGCTACCACTACTACTACTACTACTAATACTACCACTACTACCACTATCACTACTACTACTACCACTACTAATACTACTGCTACCACTACTACTACTAATACTACTGCTACCACTACTACTACTAATACTAATGCTACCACTACTACTACTATTACTACCACTACTACTACTAAAACCACTGCTACCACTACTACTACTACTACTAATACTACCACTACTACCACTACTACCACTACCACTTCTACTTCCACCACTACTAATACTACTGCTACCACTACTACTACTAATACTACTGCTACCACTACTACTACTAATACTAATGCTACCACTACTACTACTATTACTACCACTACTACTACTAAAACCACTGCTACCACTACTACTACTACTACTAATACTACCACTACTACCACTATCACTACTACTACTACCACTACTAATACTACTGCTACCACTACTACTACTAATACTACTGCTACCACTACTACTACTAATACTAATGCTACCACTACTACTACTATTACTACCACTACTACTACTAAAACCACTGCTACCACTACTACTACTACTACTAATACTACCACTACTACCACTACTACCACTACCACTTCTACTTCCACCACTACTAATACTACTGCTACCACTACTACTACTAATACTACTGCTACCACTACTACTACTAATACTAATGCTACCACTACTACTACTATTACTACCACTACTACTACTAAAACCACTGCTACCACTACTACTACTACTACTAATACTACCACTACTACCACTATCACTACTACTACTACCACTACTAATACTACTGCTACCACTACTACTACTAATACTACTGCTACCACTACTACTACTAATACTAATGCTACCACTACTACTACTATTACTACCACTACTACTACTAAAACCACTGCTATCACTACTACTACTACTACTAATACTACCACTACTACCACTATCACTACTACTACTACCACTACTAATGATACTGCTACCACTACTATTACTCGTACTACTGCTACTTCCACTAATACCACTACTACTATTGCTATCACTACCACTACTAGCACTACTAGCACTACTACCACTACCACAACTACTACTATTACCACTACTACTACAACCACTACCACTACTATTGCCGGTACTACTATTACTACTACTACTACAACCACTACCACTACTACTACCATTACCACTACTACCACTACCACTACTACTACTACCACTACTAGTACTAATACAACTACTACTACTACCAGTACTACTACTACTACCACTACTACAACTACTACTACTACTACTACCACTACTACCACAGCCACTACTACAACTACTACTACTACTACGACTAACACTACTACTGCTACCACTACTAATATTAGTACTACCACTACTAATATTAGTGCTAACACTACTAATATTAGTGCTACCACTACTACTACTTCTGCTACTACTACTACCACCACTACTACTATCACTTCCACCACTACTGAAACTACTGCTACCACTACTACTACTACTACTAAAACTACTACTATTACTACCACTATTACTACTACTGCTACCACTACTACTACTTGTTATTATAACAACAATAAAAAATAATGTCTTTCATTTCTGTGGTATTTTTCACTATGGTCTCAAAGCGCCTTACGTTGTATGAGGGTAACCAGCTCAATGCTTCCCATTCTTTGTGTGGAGACTAGAGGTTATAATGGAAGACCAGTAGACATCTCTTCTCTTCTCTTCTTTCTCTTCTCTTCTTGGCAGGGAGATGGTAAAGGAGGGATCCCTAGACTCTGGGATTACCCTATTATTGAGGAGACGTTCCACTAAGCCCCAACACGGACACATATTCCTGTTCTATGGCCCCATTCACTTTGAAATATGTCTTGTCAGGCAGGCTTACCAAAATCTACATAATCCCCTTTTTTTTCATCACAATTAAAGATACCAGTGAACAATAAAATTGCTTGCTTTCTGGTTTGTTTCATCTTGCTTTTGAGAGAAGGGGTATGAAAGTAGGTGCTGAGCCCCTTGCTAAAGGTTGGGCTCAAATTTGGATTCTGCATCGCAAAAGGCGACAACGGACAACAATATAATACAGTTACCATTGTCAACATGTAATACAGAGAGCATTGAGATCTGCGTCTCTTTGTCTACATTATGGAGGTTGTGAAATAGAACGGAATCCATATTGACACAGGAAGTTCCTCATGTCTTTTTGAAAAATTGGCAACAATTCCTAGGTACATGCTATCAATGAATAAAACAAAAACACACACACATATATATATATATATATATATATATATATATATATATATATATATATATATATATTATTTTTATTTTTAATAAAGTACATTTACTATGGTCATAAATTGGTGGTTAGTCATCATGAATGATAAACAAACCAAAAGACACACAAACAAAGATACACACGGAGTCATACAGTACTACCTGGTCCATTGAAACAGACTGACCTCTGAGCCAGCCAGAGTCAACTGATTACTCCTGACCTTGATAAGGTGACTAACGTTGAAGCCCAAAGGTCTGCTTACTGCTGTTGGAGGGCCAGACAGAGACTTAGCATATCATTAATGCCTAATAACCCCGTGATTGTTTGTCAACACTTTATCCACTGTCTTTTCTTCATAATCTACAGAGTGCCTGCAGGCCCTGCTATTCTCTGATAGCATCTTAAGCCCCTTGTTCCAATACCCTGGTCTGGCAGTAACTACACTGGCCACTTGCTCATTTACAAGCTGCAGATACATGCACTGCAGTCCTTAATCTGTCTCTGGTTGGAGCTCCGCTTCAGTTAGGCCTACAACACAGCACCGGGTCCACACCGGGCCCTCCATCTCCTCACCCCGGCCTCCTCCAACACAACACAGGGGCCTGTATTCACAATAGTGTCTCAGAGTAGGAGAGTTGCATGATGAGTTGTCCCTTTTAAGATCATTATAAATAAGATTATATGGGTAGTGAGGACCTGATTCTAGATCAGCATCCTTTGTCTGAGACTTGTGTGAATACAGACCCTGGCCTAGTCCCTCCATGCCTTCCACAAGACTTTCACTACCCTGTCACCTGCCACACAGCCAATCATCAAATTGCATTTGTCACATGCTTCGTAGACAACCAGTGGTGTGTACTCATGGATGCAAAGGGAAGCCAGGCTTCCCCAAATATATCACCAATAAAACAATTAAAACAAATAAATCAATATATCTTTGTGTTTTAATAATTTGGGGCGTCAATTCGCAAGTGGCTTAATCTGAACCAGAGAAAACATGAGAGCGAGGGAAACCTCTGTCTCAGTAGCCCATGCATGTGATTCTGATGTTGTCGGCGTAGCACTTGATTGATTGATGCCGGCAAGCATTTGACCAACCTTGATAAATAAAAAAGTATAAATCATTAGGTCCTGTGTGGCTCAGTCGGTAGAGCATGGCGCTTGCAACGCCAAGCGTCGTGGGTTTGACTCCCGCTGGGACCACCCATATGTAAAAGTAGTGGCCCCAGCCGACTTGTAAGTCGCTTTGGACAAAAGCGTCTGCTAAATGGGATATATTTTTTTTATTTATATATATATTAGCCAATCAGCATTGAGTTAAGCTTAACTGTGGGCTGTCCTGGTGCAAGCCCACCCAAGTTTGGATTAGGCTTCGAAAGCCAATCAAGTCACTTCTTAATTAAAACGTCACTTTCATAAAAACGTGTCTGTTTGGGGCCTGCTTGTGTTGATGTGCTGCAGTAGCTAGGTTGCCAAATGGTCCCTGTCCTAGGCCATGGATGGAGATGGGAATTTGGACTTGTGGTTTTGACTGTTCTTTACAGGCCAATGGTTATGACATTGATTCTGATCTAACCATAAGTGAATATGTTGTGTCACTGGCCTGAGACAATTAAAGTTTAGTATGATGCCTAGATATAGCCTAGTAGTCTGATGTTAACTATCTAGCTAACCTTGGTGGTTCATTCTTGCCCATGTCAGGAAGTTAGGCTAGCAAGCATTTTAGCTAGCTAGCCTATGTCAACAAAAGATGACTGCCAAATATATGACAGTCAGAGACCGTTTAGTCAACATGAAAGAGAGGAGGATGGCACTGGTGTTCAACTAGTCTACATTATTATTTATTTTCTTGCCTTTACCTCCCTTATCTCACCTCATTTGCTCACATCGTATATAGACTTGTTTCTACTGTATTGACTGTATGTTTGTTTTACTCCATGTGTAACTCCGTGTCGTTGTATGTGTGGAAATGCTTTGCTTTATCTTGGCCAGGTCGCAATTGTAAATGAAAACTTGTTCTCAACTTGCCAATCTGGTTGAATAAAGGTTAAATAAATAAATAAAATAAATGAAATCTGGGTGAGTCAACAATTTTTGTTTTACTTACGCGCACGCACGCACACACGTACGCGCACACACACAAAAATCAGTACCATGAGCAGCCAAATTATTGAACTATTGGACTATGATTGGATTATTTTTGGTATCTTTAAGTTTGCTTTCAGTGTCTTAAACTAAGCATATATATATATATAGCCTAGTTTATTTGATGACGTTTAAATGTTTAAGTTGAAATGGTGCTGGAATACCAGAGGCAGTGCTCCTGTTGTCTGTGTGTTGACTTGTGGGTAACTCTGTGGTTCTAAAATCAGTAGTTGTTTAGTAAACTGTTGAAAACATGAACTTGCTTAACCACCCTGCAGGTCCTATAACTGTTGAAAACATGAACTTGCTTAACCACGCTGCAGGTACTATAACTGTTGAAAACATGAACTTGCTTAACCACGCTGCAGGTCCTATAACTGTTGAAAACATGAACTTGCTTAACCACGCTGCAGGTCATATAACTGTTGAAAACATTAACTTGCTTAACCACGCTGCAGGTCCTATAACTGTTGAAAACATGAACTTGCTTAACCACGCTGCAGGTCCTATAACTGTTGAAAACATGAACTTGCTTAACAACGCTGCATGTCCTATAACTGTTGAAAACATGAACTTGCTTAACAACGCTGCAGGTCCTATAACTGTTGAAAACATGAACTTGCTTAACCACGCTGCAGGTCCTATAACTGTTGAAAACATGAACTTGCTTAACCACGCTGCAGGTCCTATAACTGTTGAAAACATGAACTTGCTTAACAACGCTGCAGGTCCTATAACTGTTGAAAACATGAACTTGCTTAACCACGCTGCAGGTCCTATAACTGTTGAAAACATGAACTTGCTTAACCACGCTGCAGGTCCTATAACTGTTGAAAACATGAACTTGCTTAACCACGCTGCAGGTCCTATAACTGTTGAAAACATGAACTTGCTTAACAACGCTGCAGGTCCTATAACTGTTGAAAACATGAACTTGCTTAACCACGCTGCAGGTCCTATAACTGTTGAAAACATGAACTTGCTTAACCACGCTGCAGGTCCTATAACTGTTGAAAACATGAACTTGCTTAACCACGCTGCAGGTCATATAACTGTTGAAAACATGAACTTGCTTAACCACGCTGCAGGTTCTATAACTGTTGAAAACATGAACTTGCTTAACCACGCTGCATGTCCTATAATTGTTGAAAACATGAACTTGCTTAACAACGCTGCAGGTCCTATAACTGTTGAAAACATGAACTTGCTTAACCACGCTGCAGGTCCTATAACTGTTTGTTAACATATAATATTTGCTTTGTGGACTTTATCAGACAGTTGTAATGAAACAAATGTTTGGTGTAGTTGAATTTATTCTGCCACTGTGTGACTGTTGTCTTTTTTGTTGTCACCTGTATAGCATATCACAGTGGCGGTATGAACAAATGGGTTATAGAGCAGAACCACACAGTTATAAGAACATAGGGTGTAATACGTGTTTTTTTTTAAACTGGCTTGGCTTTTGTGACGTAGAAGTGATTTTTACCCACGTACCAGCTACAGTAGACAATAGATGTAGACTAACAGTGAAAATGCTTACTTACGGGTCATTTTCCAACAATGTAGAGAAATAGATTTTAGAAAACACGAGGAATAAATACACAGTGAATAACGAATACAAAACAAAGAGTAAAAATCGAATGTCTTTATACAGGGAGTAGAATATAATATGGATATATACAGGAAGTAGGAAATAACATGGCTATATACAGGAAGTAGGAAATAACATGGCTATATACAGGGAGTAGAATATAATATGGCTATATACAGGAAGTAGAAAATAACATGGATATATACAGGAAGTAGAAAATAACATGGCTATATACAGGAAGAAGAATATAACATGGCTATATACAGGAAGTAGAAAATAACATGGCTATATACAGGAAGTAGAATATAACATGGCTATGTACAGGAAGTATAAAATAACATGGCTATATACAGGAAGCGGAAAATAACATGGATATATACAGGAAGTAGAATATAACATGGCTATATACAGGAAGTATAAAATAACATGGCTATATACAGGAAGTAGAATATAACATGGCTATATACAGGAAGTAGAAAATAACATGGATATATACAGGAAGTGGAAAATAACATGGATATATACAGGAAGTGGAAAATAACATGGCTATATACAGGAAGTGGAAAATAACATGGCTATATACAGGAAGTAGAAAATAACATGGCTATATACAGGGAGGACCAGTAACGAGACTGTACATATACAGTGCCTTCAGAAAGTTTTCACACCCCTTGACTTATTTCTTCATTCTGTTGAATTTAAAATTCAATTTATTCAATTTAGATTAATGTATTCACTGGCCCACACACAATACTCCATAACGTCAAAGTGGAATGTTGTTTTTCAACATTTTTACTGATTTAAAAAGGAAAAGCTGAAATGTCTTGAGTCAATATGTATTCAACCCCTTTTGTTATGGTAAGCTTAAATAAGTTCAGGAGTAAAAATGTGCTTAACAAGTCCCATACTAAGTTGCATGGACTCACTCTGTGTACAATAATTGTCACGTTCTGACCATCGTTCGTGTGTGTTTTCCTTGTTTTAGTGTTGGTCAGGACGTGAGCTGGGTGGGCATTCTATGTTGTGTGTCTGGTTTGTCCATTTCTATGTTAGGCCTGATATGGTTCTCAATCAGAGGCAGGTGTTAGTCATTGTCTCTGATTGGGAACCGTATTTAGGTAGCCTGGGTTTCACTGTGTGTTTGTGGGTGATTGTTCCTGTCTCTGTGTTTTGCACCAGATAGGGCTGTTTTTGGTTTTCCACGTTTGTTGTTTTGTAGTGTTCATGTTTATCTGTTTTAATTAAACATGAATCAATATAACCACGCTGCGTTTTGGTCCTCCTCTACTTTCACCACAGGAAAACCCTTACAATAATAGTGTTTAACATGATTTTTGAATGACACATCATCTCTATACCTCACACATACAATTATCTGTACGGTCCCTATGTCAAGAGTGCATTTCAAACACAGATTCAACCGCAAAAAACAGGAAGGTTGTCCAATGCCTCGCAAAGAAGGGCACCTATTGGTAAAACAAATAACACATCTGACATTGAAGGACCCTTTGAGCATCAAATCAAATATGTTTGTCACATACTTGTGTTTAGCAGACGCTATTGCGGGTGTAGCGAAATGCTTGTGTTTCTAGCTCCGACAGTGCAGTGATATCTAACAAGTTCATAACAATACACACTAATCTAAAGTAAAGGAATGGAATTAATAATTAATAAATATTTTGGCGAGCAATGTCAGAAAGGCATAGACTAAGATACTGTAGAATAGTATAGAATATAGTATTTACATATGAAATGGGTAACGGAAAATATGTAAACATTATTAAAGTGACTAGTGCTACATTATTAATGTGGCCAGTGACGATTTCAAGTCTATATAGGGCAGCAGCCTCTAATGTGCTAGGGATGGCTGTTTAATAGTCTGATGGCCTTGAGATAGAAGCTGTTTTTTAGACTCTCGGTCCCAGCTTTGATGCACCTGTACTGACCTCGCCTTCTGGGTGATAGCGGGGTGAACAGGCAGTGGCTCGGGTGGTTGTTGTCCTTGATGATCTTCTTGGCCTTCCTGTGACATCGGGTGGTGTAGGTGTCCTGGAGGGCAGGCAGTTTGCCCCCGGTGATGCGATGGGCAGACCACACCACCCTCAGGAGAGCCCTGCGGCTGTGGGCGGTGCAGAGGTTGTCTCCCCACACTGTCTGTGTGGGGAGACAATTTCAGTTTGTCTGTGATGTGTACGCCGAGGAACTTGAAGCTTTCCACGTTCTACACTGCGGTCCGTTCGATGTGAATAGGGGGTGCTCCCTCTGCTGTTTCCGGAAGTTCGCGATCAGCTTCTTTGTTTTTTTGTTGTTGGGTGAGAGGTTATTTTCCTGGCACCACACTCCCAGGGCCCTCACCTCATCCCTTTAGGCTGTCTCATCATTGTTGATAATCAGGCCTACTACTGTTGTGTCGTCTGCAAACTTGATGATTGAGTTGGAGGCGGGCGTGGTCACAGAGTCATGGGTGAAAGGGAGTACAGGAGGGGGCTGAGCACGCACCCTTGTGGGGCCACTGTATTGAAGATCAGCAAAGTGGAGGTGTTGTTTACTATCTTCACCACCTGGGTGCAATTCTTCAGGAAGTCCAGGACCCAGTTGCACAGGGCAGGGTTCAGACCCAGGGCCTCAAGCTTAGTGATGAGCTTGGAGGGTACTATGGTGTTGAATGCTGAGCTATAGTCAATGAACAGCATTCTTACATAGGTATTCCTCTTGTCCAGATGGGGTAGGGCATAGGGCAGTGCATTGGCAATTGCATCGTCTGTGGATCTATTGGGGCGGTAAGCAAATTGAAGTGGGTCTAAGGTGTCAGATAAGGTGGAGGTGATATGATATGATCCTTGACTAGTCTCTCAAAACACTTCATAATGACAGAAGTGAGTGCTATGGGACAATATTAATTAAGTTCAGTTACCTTTGCTTTCATGGGTACAGGAACAATGATGGACATCTTGAAGCATGTGGGACATCAGATTGGGATAGGGAGAGATTGAATATGTAAACAGCCAGGTGGTCCGTGCATGCTCTGAGGACGTGGCTAAGGATGCCGTCTGGGCCGGCAGCCTTGCGAGGGTTAACACGCTTAAATGTCGTACTCACATTGGCCACAGAGAAGGACATCCCACAGTCCTTGGTAGCGAGCCGCGTTGGTGGTACTGTGTTATCCTCATAACGGGCGAAGAAGTTGCTTAGCTTGTCCGGAAGCAAGACAAATTGGTTGGCGGGGGAGGGTGTTGTTGGCATACCGGAAGTTGGTCTATTAGTGGTTGAATGTTTTAGTAGCGCGAGTACTACAGTCAATGTGTTGATAGAACTTTTTTTTCAAAAAATGTCTTTGATCAAATCCGGCCTCGGGATATGTGGTTTCCAGTTTGTATAAAGTCCAGTGAAGTACTTTGAGGGCTGTTGTGGCATCAGCTTGAGGGGAATATACACAGCTGTAACTATGACCAATGAGAATTCTCTTGAGAGGTAATACGGTTGACATTTGATTGCGAGGTATTCTAGGTCCTGTGAACAAAAGGACTTGAATTCCTGTATGTTATCACAATCACACCATGAGTATTTAATTATGAAACGTATACCCCCGCCCTTCTTCTTCCCAGAGCAGTATATACTCCTGTCTGCGTGATGAACTGAGAACCCAACTGGCTGTAAGGATTTAGACAGTATATCCCGAGAGAGTCATGTTTCCGTGAAACAGAGTATGTTACAATCCCTGATGTCTCTCTGAAAGGAAATCCTCGCCCTGAGCTCGTCAACTTTATTTTCCAGACTGAACATTAGCGAGTAATATACTCGGAATCGGTGGGTGGTGTGCGCGCCTCATAAGTCAGACTAGAAGAACACTCTGCGTACCTCTCCTCCGCCGGATGTGTTTTGGGTCAGCCTTTGGAATCATTTCATTTGCCATGTGAGGATCTGATTTAGGAAAGTCGTATTCCTGATCGTAATGCTGGTGAGTTACCGAGAGTACAGAACTAAGCACACACCCCTGAGGGGCCCCCAGTGTTGATGGTCTGTATGGTGAATTTGTTGTTGCCTACCCTCACCACCTGGGGGCGGCCCGTGAGGAAGTCCAGAATCCAGTTGCAGGGGGAGGTGTTCGGCCCCAGGGACATTAGCTTAGTGATGATCCTCGAGGGCACTACTATGTTGACCTCCTGTAATCCATGGCTTCTGGTTGGGATATGTATGTACGTACGGTCACTGTGGGGATGATGTCGTCGATGCGCTTATTAAATGAAGCCTCTAGTTGCACAGGTGACATGCTGGTAGAAATGAGGTAAACATGGATTTCAGTTTTCCTGCATTAAAATCACCGGCCACTAGGAGCGTCGCCTCTGGATGAGCATTTTCTTGTTTGCTTTTGGCCATATACAGCTTGATGAGTACGGACTTAGTGCCAGCATCAGTTTGTGGTGGTTATTAGACAGCTAGGAAAAATATAGATGAAAACTCTTTTTTTGGTAAATAGTATGATCTACAGTTTTATCATGAGATATTCTAACTCAGGCGAGCAGAAACTTGAGACTTCCTTAATATTAGAGATAGGCCACACCAGTTGTTGTTAACAAAGAGACACACCCCTCCACCCTTGAGTTCACGAGACGCTGCCGTTCTGTCCTGCAGATGCATAGAAAAACACTGCTAGATTTACATTATCCATGTCCTCGTTTAGCCACGACTCTGTGAAACATAGAATATTACAGTTTGCGCTAGCAAAACAGTCCTGTAGCTGAGCATCCTCTTCATTGAACCACTACTGTTTTTGCTTAGAGAATGCTGGACTCACCGTAGCTCATCTAACAACTTAGAGAATGCTGGACTCACCGTCGCTCACCTAACATCTTAGAGAATGCTGGACTCACAGTAGCTCACCAAACACCTAAGAGAATGCTGGACTCACCGTAGCTCACCTAATGTCTTAGAGAATGCTGGACTCACCATAGCTCACCTAACATCTTAGAGAATGCTGGACTCACCGTAGCTCACCTAATGTATTAGAGAATGCTGGACTCACCATAGCTCACCTAACATCTTAGAGAATGCTGGACTCACCGTGGCTCACCTAATGTCTTAGAGAATGCTGGACTCACCATAGCTCACCTCTAACATCTTAGAGAATGCTGGACTCACCGTGGCTCACCTAACGTCTTAGAGAATGCTGGACTCACCGTAGCTCATCCAACGTCTTAGAGAATGCTGGACTCGCCGTAGCCCACCTAACGTCTTAGAGAATGCTGGACTCACCGTAGCTCACCTAACATCTTTGAGAATGCTGGACTCACTGTAACTCACCTAACATCTTTGAGAATGCTCGACTCACTGTAACTCACCTAACGTCTTAGAGAATGCTGGACTCACCGTAGCTTACCTAATGTCAGAGAATGCTGGACTCACTGTAACTCACCTAACGTCAGAGAATCCTGGACTCACCGTAGCTCACCCAATGTCAGAGAATGCTGGACTCACCGTAGCTCACCTAAAGTCTTAGTGAATGCTGGACTCACCGTAGCTCACCTCACGTCTTATTGAATTCTGGACTCACTGTAGATCACCTAACGTTTTAGTGAATGCCGGACTCACCTTAGCTCACCTAACGTCTTAGAGAATGCTGGACTCACCGTAGCTCACCTAACGTCAGAGAATGCTGGACTCACTGTAGCTCACAGAAACGTCTTAGAGAATGCTGGACTCACCGGAGCTCACCTAACGTCTTAGAGAATGCTGGACTCACCGTAGCTCACCTAACGTCTTAGAGAATGCTGGACTCACCGTAGCTCACCTAATGTCTTAGAGAATGCGGGACTCACCATAGCTCACCTAACGTCTTAGAGAATGCTGGACTCACCATAGCTCACCTAACATCTTAGAGAATGCTGGACTCACCGTAGCTCACCTAATGTCTTAGAGAATGCTGGACTCACCATAGCTCACCTAACATCTTAGAGAATGCTGGACTCACCGTGGCTCACCTAATGTCTTAGAGAATGCTGGACTCACCATAGCTCACCTCTAACATTTTAGAGAATGCTGGACTCACCGTGGCTCACCTAACGTCTTAGAGAATGCTGGACTCACCGTAGCTCACCCAACGTCTTAGAGAATGCTGGACTCACCATAGCTCACCTAACGTCTTAGAGAATGCTGGACTCACCGTAGCTCACCTAACGTCAGAGAATGCTGGACTCACCATAGCTCACCCAATGTCAGAGAATGCTGGACTCACCGTAGCTCACCTAAAGTCTTAGTGAATGCTGGACTCACCGTAGCTCACCTAACGTCAGAGAATGCTGGACTCAACGTAGCTCACCCAATGTCAGAGAATGCTGGACTCACCGTAGCTCACCTAAAGTCTTATTGAATTCTGGACTCACTGTAGCTCACCTAACGTCTTAGTGAATGCCGGACTCACCTTAGCTTACCTAATGTCTTAGAGAATGCTGGACTCACCGTAGCTCACCTAACGTCTTAGAGAATGCTGGACTCACCGTAGCTCACCTAACGTCTTAGAGGATGCTGGACTCACCGTAGCTCACCTAACGTCTTAGAGAATGCTGGACTCACTGTAGCTCACCTAACGTCTTAGAGAATGCTGGACTCACAGTAGCTCACCTAGCTAAAGTGATCCAGTCATTCACCATTGCACACAGAGTACCGTCTATCGTAATTTCCTGTCACATGTGGCTCCGCCTCCAGTGAGTTGTAACTGATATTACAACCAGTCACCACTGAGGCTGGAACTAGTGAGTCATGACAAAAAGAACATTAGAATCACTATTTCTGTTTTCCAGATATCAAACAATAGATACTGATTATCTGAGCTCAAAGGATTTGGAGCTGTCAAAAACACAACAAAAATAGGCTACTTCTGTCGGAACCTTTTAAAAACCCTTTGAAATATGTGAATCACTTACACAGGCTCATTAAAGCTCAAGCTATCCACTCTATTCTCCGTTGGGTTTGAGTAAGACAATATCCCATTAAAAGCTGTTTTCTCATCCTCCATTCAGTTGAATTGGTACTGAAGTGTCAGTGTTTTTCTCTGGATTAAAGTCTGATAGCACTTGAAGGGAGAACGAATACCGTCCTTTGAAGACTTTTGAATACGTAACACACAATGAGAAGACAGAGGGAGAGAGAAGGGGGAGGGAGAGAGATAGAGAAAGACAGCGGGAGAGAGAAGGGGGGAGGGAGGGAGAAAGAGAAAGAAAGAGAGAAGGGGGAGGGAGAGAGAAAGAGAAAGACAGAGGGAGAGAGAGCCCCAGGACAGCAACACAATTAGACACCACCAAATCAAGAGAAAACAAAAGTATAATTACTTGACATATTGGAAAGAATTGACTATAAAACTGAGCAAACTAGAATGCTATTTGGCCCTAAACAGAGAGTGCACAGTGGCAGAATACCTGACCATTGTGACTGACCCAAACTTAAAGAGAGCTTTGACTATGTACAGACTCAGTGAGCATAGCCTTGCTATTGAGAAAGGCTGCCGTAGGCAGACCTGGCTCTCAAGAGAAGACAGGCTATATGCACACTGCCCACAAAATAAGGTGGAAACTGAGCTGCACTTCCTAACCTCCTTCCAAGTGTATGACCATATTAGAGACACATATTTCCCTCAGATTTCACAGATCCACAAAGAATTCAAAAACAAACCCAAACTCCCATATCTACTGGGTGAAATACCATAGTGTGACATCACAGCAGCAAGATTTGTGACCTGTTGCCACAAGAAAAGGGCAACCTGTGAAGAACGGACACTATTGTAAATATAACCCATATTTATGTTTATTTATTTTCCCTTTTGTACTTTAACTATTTGCACATTGCGACAACACTGTATATAGACATTATGTTACATTTGAAATGTCTTTATTCTTCTGGAACTTCTGTGAGTGTACTGTTTACTGTTAATTTATATTGTTTATTTCACTTTTGTTTATTATCCATTTCCCTTGCTTTAGCACCCTTAACTAACAATGCAGTTTTAAGAAGAATAAGTGTTAAGTAAAAATAAAAATAAGAAATAATTAAAGATAAGGACAGAGGGGGAAGAGAAGGGGACGAGGGAGGGAGATAGAGAAAGAGAGAGGGTTTGAGAGGGGCAGGGAAGGAGATACTGAAAGTGAGAGGGAGAGAGGCAAAAGTGGACAACAGAGGTTTCTAATGCACTATACTGCCTGTGTGTATTGTACTGCCTATAATTTATTTAACTGGCAATTACCTGCCTTGTTCAGGGGCAGAACGACAGATATTCACCTTTTCAGCACGGGGATTTGATCTTGCAACCTTTCGGGTACTAGTCCAACGCTCTAACCACTAGGCTACCTGCTGCCCTGTACTCTACTTCCTGCCTGTGTGTTATGTACTGCCTGTGTGTATTATACTGCCTATAATTTATTTAACTAGGCAATTAACTGCCTTGTTCAGGGGCAGAACAACAGATATTCACCTTTTCAGCTCAGGGATTCGATCTTGCAACCTTTCGAGTACTAATCCAACGCTCTAACCACTAGGCTACCTGGCCCCCTGTAATCTACATCCTGTGTGTAATCTACTGCTTGTGTGTAATCTACTGCCTGTGTGTAATCTCCTGCCTGTGTGTAATATACTGCCTGTGTGTAATCTACTGCCTGTGTGTAATCTCCTGCCTGTGTGTAATCTACTGCCTGTGTGTAATCTACTGCCTGTGTGTAATCTACTGCCTGTGCGTAACGAATGGCAAGATGGCGCCGACAATCAACTTTGTAGTATTTAGTTTTTTTGTGTGTAATTTCTTACATTTGTGTTATTATATACAGCCGGAAATCATTTTTGGATATCAGAGCGACGGTAACTCACCAGCATTATGACCAGGAATACGACTTTCACGAATTGTATTCTTTGTTCGTACCCCTCAGGGCAGTTGAACTTATCCCAGAGGCTGCTCCAAGACGCCACCGGCAGAGAAGAGGTATTCGGAGTGGACTTCTAGTCCGACTCAGGAGGCGTGCACACCGTCCACCGCTTCCGAGAATATTACTCGCTAATGTTCAGTCTCTGGACAATAAAGCAGACAAGCTCAGGGCGAGGATCTCCTTCCAGAGAGACATCAGGGACTGTAACATACTCTGTCTCACGGAATCATGGCTCTTTCCTGGATATACTGTCCCTGTCCATACAGCCAGTTGGGTTCTCAGTACATTGCACAGACAGGAATAAAGAACTCTCCGGAAAAAGAAAGGCGTGGGTGCATGTCTCATGATTTATGGTGTGATTGTGGTAACGTACAGAAACTCAAGTCCTTTTGTTCTCCCGACATACATCACAATCAAATGCCGACTGTATTACCTTCCAAGAGAATTATCTTCGGTTATAGTCACAGCCGTGTATATTCCCCCTCAAGCCGATACCACGACGGTCCTCAAGGAACAACACTGGACTTTGTGCAAACTGGAAACCACAAATCCTGAGGCCGCATTTATTGTAGTTGGGGATTTTAACAAAGAAAATTTGAGGAAAACGCTATCGAAGTTCTATCAACACATTGACTGTTGTATTCGAGCTGCTAAAACGCTTGACCACAGCTACTCCCCGTTCCAGGATGCCAACAAGGCCCTCCCCTGCCCTCCCTTCGGCAAATCAGATCAAGTCTCCATTTTCTCCCTTCCTATAGGCAGAGGTACCCTGCTTCAAGATGGTTTTGATCACGCAGACTGGGATAAATTCCGGATAGCCTCTGAGAATATCATTGACGTATACACGGACACGGTGACTGAGGTCACCAGGATGTGGATAGGAGATGTTGTTCCCACTGTGACTATTAAAACCTTCCCAAACCAGAAACCGTGGATCTATGACAGCATTCAAGCAAAACTGAAAGCGTGAACCACCAAATTTAACCATGACTGGGAATATGGTTGAATACAAACAGGCAATCAAACAAGCAAAGCGTCAGTACAGAGACAAAGTGGAGTTGCAACTCAACGGCTCAGACACGAGATGTATGTGACAGGGTCTACAGACAATCTGGGATTCCACAGGGAAAACCATCAGAATCGCGGACAACGACGTCTTGCTCCCGGACAAGCTAAACACAATCTTTGCCCCACTTTGAGGTTAACACAGTGCCACCGATGCAGCCCACTCCCAAGCACTGTGGGCTCTTGTTCTCCGTGGCCGATGTGAGTAAGACATTAAAGCGTGCTAACCCTCACAAGGCTGCAGGCCCAGACGGTGTCACACCCTGATCAGTTTCACCTGTCTTTGTGATTGCCTCCACCCTCCTCCAGGTGTCAACCATCTTCCCCATGATCCCCAGTGTATTTATACCTGTGTTCTCTGTTTGTCTGTTGCCAGTTCGTCTTGTTATGTCAGGTCTTACCAGCGTTCTTTCCCCTCTTCCTGTTTTCTCAAGTTACTGTTTCCTAGTTTCCCCGGTTCTGACCATTCTGCCTGCCCTGACCCCGAGCCTGCCTGCCATTCTGTAACTTTCTGACTCTGCCCTGGATTACGGACCTCTGCCGGCCCTTGACCTGTCTTTTGCCTGCCCCTTGTTTGGGTCAATAAACATTTGTGATTCTAGCTGTCTGCATCTGGGTCTTATCCTGAGTTCTGATAGACAGCATCCCTAGCCGCGTCCTCAGAGCATGCGCAGACCAGCTGGCTGGAGTGTTTAAGGACATATTCCTTAAATTCCTAACTGTGTGTAATGTACAGTGTGTGTGTGTCATGTACTGCCTGTTTGTAATGTACTGTTTGTGCTGTGTGTGGAGGATGAATTAGGAGGCACATGTTGTGGGATGGTGATGTTGTGTGTTTATGTGGGTGTGTATGTGTGTTGTGGTAATTGGGGTTGTATACTGGTGGTGGGATCTCCCCAGCCCAGACAAATGATGTTTATAAGAACCACCAGTGGTACAGGAGGAGGTAAGAGGAGAGCAGGGAGGAGGGAAGAAGGGAGGAGGAGGGGAGCAGGAGGAGGGGAGAAGGAAGGAGGAGGGGAGCAGGAAGAGGGGAGTAGGGAGGAGGGGTGAAGGGAGGAGGAGGGGAGCAGGAGGAGGAGGAGTGGAGCAGAGAGGAGGGGAGCAAAGAGGAGGAGGGGAGCAGGAGGAGGAGGGGAGCAGGGGCAGGAGGAGCAGGAGCAGGAGGAGGAGGGGAGCAGGAGGAGGAGGGGAGCAGGGGCAGGAGGAGCAGGAGCAGGAGGAGGAGCAGGAGCAGGGAGGAGGTGAGCAAAGAGGAGGAGGGGAGCAGGGCAGGAGGAGCAGGAGGAGGGGCAGGAGCAGGAAGGAGGTGAGCAGGAGGATGACGAGAGCAGGGAGAATGGAGGAAAGGTGCAGAGAGGAGGCAGGAGGAGGGCAGGGAGGAGGGGAGAACGGAGGAAAGGTGCAGAGAGGAGGCAGGAGGAGGGAAGGGAGGAGGGGAGTACGGAGGCTGTAGTGATTTATGTGGTAGCATTGGGCTGATAAGGACGCTGCCTTCATTTAATGTCTTATCGCCAACCTTAAAGAAAGGCCACAATTTGCAGCATTCTTTAAAGCCCCAGATGCCACTAATCTCTGCAACCTTGCAGCCAATCTGTCTCTGTAAAAACTAAACATCACTCACTTGTCTAACTGAGGTAATAGGGCTCTTTCTGCCTCCGGCTTCGCCCTGGACGCTGTGGGGAATGACAAAGGAAAAATGTGTGTGTGGAGCGTTCTTCCGTACATCCATACACACAGCGGTTGTGTGTGTGAAGCGTTCTTTCCGTACAGCCGTACACACAGCGGTTGTGTGTGTGTGTGTGTGTGAGAGGACGTGACCTTGTCCAATGATCAGTCTGTTTAAAAGTGAGAATTCGATCAAGTAATATGCCTAAAACATGTTGTCTGAGAGCTAAAGTGAAGGCCTCGTTCACCTCATTCATACCTTCTTGTATCTTATCTGCACTTGTACCTGGTATTTGTAGACTAATGATGACATATTTCTTTGTGTTGGGAATTCAACACAAAACATTAGCAGCAGGTGTACCCACACCAAGCACAAAGTAAAACATTGAGGCCTAATTCAACTAATAAAAAGCTAACAAAGCTAACAAAAAACCCTGAAGCTAACAAAATCCATTGTCTATAATTGCATACATAGAAGTACAGAGATAACAGCTGTATCAGCTATTGATTTGGATTTTTACAATTCAATGTAATTGTTTTTTCTTCCTTACAGAGTAGATTGCTGCTGCCTCCAATGGCAATAAGTTATATGACTGAACTTCATGGTCTGTAGCATCCCAAATGGCATCCTAATTCCCTACGTAGTGCACTTGTCTTGAACAGGGCCAATAGGGAAGTATATAGGGTCTCATTTGGGACTCATTTCATAATGTATTGAGAAGTCGTCTTGTTTGAGCCGACATGGTCGTCTCCAACCACTGTGTCAAGTGCCTCAGAACTGTTCTGGCTATAAAATGGAAAATCTGACAGACTCACCTCTCATAATCAATACTAGTCATCACCAATAATAATTACTCAGCGCAGCTCAGAACCTTCCATTGATTTTTTTAAAATATTTTTTTAAGGCCGTTGTTTGCATCAGCATCCTATCTGATTATTAAAGAATCTTTAAGGTGTTTGGTTGTGAAGTTGGGTGGGACGGAGACCACAAGGCTGCAGTCGGAACGAGGAATGTCATTGCAAGGTCTGGGCAGGGAGGCTATAATGATGTGTTGAACAGTAAGGGAGCATTGACACACAGTGATCGTAACTTTCACGATGTTGTGTCGTTGCTGTGACCTTTAGAACCCGTGAAACTAACCGAGAAAGAGAAAGACATTCACTACACGATGAAGTGAATGGTAGCAAGTCTACACTGCCTACACTGCCTAGATTCAGAATACGATGGGAAATATTCATTTAAAAAATAAAAAAATGCCACTTTGTCACAAACAAATCACCCATACAAGTAACTACACTCAAGCAAACCAATTAAACTTTTCTTAAATATTGCTAAGAGTCTCTTAAAAATCCCCCCTCCCTAAAAACTGCTAACTAAATACATCCAGCCTGTACTAGCAGGTTAATCATACTCTAGCAATCCTTCCACTCTGTCATCCGACTTGCTGGTTAGCATAACGGAGTGCTATGACCCTGAAAATGTATGCATTATTGGAATTCAAAGCATTTTTCTTTCTTTAAATGAAGTGCATATATTAACTTGCCTTATGCCTGGCTGTGTATTACAAGAGTAATTAGTCTAGGAATGGCAGCAGAGTATTTTTTCCCCTTCTAAAGTATTCATGAAGCTCAGTGATCTGACAAATGGAATTTTTCAGCACGACAGCATCTTGCATCTCATACCTGATTCCTCTCAGCAGATAATCCTGGTTAAATATCCCGCCTGGTTTATGCAGCCCAGGTGGGGAGAGAGAGAGAGAGAGAGAGAGACAGAGAGAGAGAGAGACAGAGAGAAAGAGAGAGAGAGACAGAGAGAGAGACAGAGAGAGAGAGAGAGAGAGAGAGAGAGAGACAGAGAGAGAGACAGAGAGAGAGACAGAGAGAGAGACAGAGAGAGAGAGACAGAGAGAGAGAGAGACAGAGAGAAGAGAGAGAGAGAGAGACAGAGAGAGAGAGAGAGAGAGAGAGACAGAGAGAGAGAGGGACAGAGAGCGAGAGAGAGAGAGAGACAGAGAGAGAGAGACAGAGAGAGACAGAGAGAGAGAGAGAGAGAGAGAGAGAGAGAATGAGAGAGACCCCCCTAACGCTTTTGAAATGTAGCACACACACACACACACACACACACACACACACACACACACACACACACACACACACACACACACACACACACACACACACACACACACACACACACACACACACACACACACACCCCTCCTGACGAACCTTAATCTACAGAGCCCTCCCTGTGTTTGGTTGAATTCCCTGTTACCTTTGTGTGTCTCATGGTAGTGTTGCTGCCTGCCGCACACCTCACACTGGCAACGTCTGATTGTTTGGTGTTCCCATCTTTGTTATCATTCTCCATTGGGAATGTCCCATGAGTGATATGACATTTGGCAAGGGTTTTGTATGTGTGTTTATGTGTGTGTGTGTGTTTATGTGTGTGTCTTTATGTGTGTGTGTGGGGTCGGTTGGGGGGGACTCTCTGGAGGCAGGGCCTTTTGGTCCGTTGGTCTACCCTGTGCACCCCATCCACTCAGACTGTCACCCCTCCTCCTCCTCCTCCTCACTCTCTTTCTCTCTCACCGTCTCTTTTCCCAGCCTGCCTGCCTGCCAGACAGACAGACAGATTATATCTGCTGTGCATCTCCTGCTCAGGGCCTCTATCAGTCTCCAGAAACAGCCCCACTCTTCCACACAGCCCGCAAATTTACCCTCTGCCTCTCTGCCTTTAAGATAACGGGCCAATATCAGTGACTGAACATATTTTAATGTATGAAATGCAGCACGCGACATGCAGTCAAGCATTAGGTTTGTTTAACGGACTGTTCTTTCAACGCAGACTTTGACATCGTTCTCTGCTCATAGGTCCCTCATTGTGCTATCTCTACTTCTTCTGTGGCTTTCTGGAGTAGAAACCAGCCTGTGGCTTGAATCAATTCATGTACTATTACAATTATGTCCAGTGCCTACTTGGCCTGGTTCAGTAGGGGGAAAAGAGATGCCAGATGTATATATACGCCAACATATATGGGGTGGCAGGGTAGCAGGGTAGCCTAGTGGTTAGAGCGTTGGACTAGTAATCGAAAGGTTGCAAGTTCAAATCCCCAAGGTACAAATCTGTCGTTCTACCCCTGAACAGGCAGTTAACCCACTGTTCCTAGGCCGACATTGAAAATAAGAATTTGATCTTAACTGACTTGACTAGTAAAATAAAGGTATTATATATATTTTTTTTTAAATACATCTCGCGTCTCCTTTCTCCCTGCATCTATTTGGGTTGAAACTTTTGTAATTTTTTGTATTATTTGCCAGGGATTTCTCACTTGTCAAATAGACGACACTCTCGCCACTGCATGTTGTTGTCAGCATCAGATATTGAATGATTGCCTATTTAGTACATAGGATATGGTTGTCAGTTTGGGCCCAATCGTTTTGTTGTTGTTGTTGTTGTTGTTGTAACGATTGAAATAAGATCTTACATAATGCCATGTTGACTGACATAATAGTTAACTCTGTCTGTGAAGGACAAAAACCTATCAAGAAGATGTACAACTACAGCCTGTGGATACTGTGTTGTAGGGAAGACGGTTGGGTAAACAATCAAAAGTTATTAACCTTTTAGAAGGTAGTTTATTGCTGTATTTGTAGTGATTGAACATCGAGAAATACTTCAAATAACCCGTCGACTACAATATGAAATGCTGCTTTTATCAAGCGTTGTGTGACTTCAACCTGAGCATAGATTGAACAGTATATTAATTTAAACGAACAACAATGTACTGTTTAACAAAGATATATCCTCTGGCACTGATGAAAAAGGCACATGCAACATTCACGCAAACGACACACTTAAAAGAGGGTTCTTCAAGGGTTCTATGGTAAGGGGAATGGTTCTATGTGGAACCAAAAAGGTCTCTGCTGTCGACCCAAATAACCCTGATTTATACAGTAGATATCATTACGACCCAAGTAACCCTGATTTATACAGTAGATATCATTACGAGCCAAATAACCCTGATTTATACAGTAGATATCATTACGAGCCAAGTAACCCTGATTTATACAGTAGATATCATTACGACCCAAATAACCCTGATTTATACAGTAGATATCATTACGAGCCAAGTAACCCTGATTTATACAGTAGATATCATTACGAGCCAAGTAACACTGATTTATACAGTAGATATCATTACGAGCCAAATAACCCTGATTTATACAGTAGATATCATTACGACCCAAGTAACCCTGATTTATACAGTAGATATCATTACGACCCAAGTAACCCTGATTTATACAGTAGATATCATTACGACCCAAGTAACCCTGATTTATACAGTAGATATCATTACGACCCAAATAACCCTGATTTATACAGTAGATATCATTACGACCCAAATAACCCTGATTTAT
This sequence comes from Oncorhynchus masou masou, assembly GCF_036934945.1. NCBI lineage: Eukaryota > Metazoa > Chordata > Actinopteri > Salmoniformes > Salmonidae > Oncorhynchus > Oncorhynchus masou. The sequence continues at coordinate 112,274,783 of NC_088235.1, forward strand.
ACAGTAGATATCATTACGACCCAAATAACCCTGATTTATACAGTAGATATCATTACGACCCAAATAACCCTGATTTATACAGTAGATATCATTACGACCCAAATAACCCTGATTTATACAGTAGATATCATTACGACCCAAATAACCCTGATTTATACAGTAGATATCATTACGAGCCAAATAACCCTGATTTATACAGTAGATATCATTACGACCCAAATAACCCTGATTTATACAGTAGATATCATTACGAGCCAAGTAACCCTGATTTATACAGTAGATATCATTACGAGCCAAATAACCCTGATTTATACAGTAGATATCATTACGACCCAAGTAACCCTGATTTATACAGTAGATATCATTACGAGCCAAATAACCCTGATTTATACAGTAGATATCATTACGAGCCAAATAACCCTGATTTATACAGTAGATATCATTACGAGCCAAATAACCCTGATTTATACAGTAGATATCATTACGACCCAAATAACCCTGATTTATACAGTAGATATCATTACGAGCCAAATAACCCTGATTTATACAGTAGATATCATTACGACCCAAATAACCCGTGGTGCCTACTTGGACTGGTTCAGTAGGGAGAAAGGAGAAGCTAGATGTATACATACGCCAGCATATATATATATATATATATATATTTTTTTTTTAAATACATCTCGCGTCTCCTTTATCCCTGCATCTATTTGGGTTGAAACTTTTGTATTTTTTTGTATTATTTGCCAGGGATTTCTCACTTGTCAAATAGACGACACTCTCGCCACTGCATGTTGTTGTCAGCATCAGATATTGAATGATTGCCTATTTAGTACATAGGATATGGTTGTCAGTTTGGGCCCAACCGTTTTGTTGTTGTTGTTGTTGTAACGATTGAAATAAGATATTTTGGTTAATGAGATGTGTCCTGCTCCTGCCTTTTGGTTAATGAGATGTGCCCTGCCTTTTGGTTAATGAGATGTGTCCTGACTTTTGGTTAATGAGACGTGTCCTGCCTTTTGGTTAATGAGATGTGTCCTGCTCCTGCCTTTTGGTTAATGAGATGTGCCCTGCCTTTTGGTTAATGAGATGTGTCCTGCCTTTTGGTTAATGAGATGTGTCCTGCCTTTTGGTTAATGTGATGTGTCCTGCTCCTGCCTTTTGGTTAATGAGATGTGTCCTGCCTTTTGGTTAATGTGATGTGTCCTGCTCCTGCCTTTTGGTTAATGTGATGTGTCCTGCTCCTGCCTTTTGGTTAAACCTTGCTCCCCTAATATCCTTATACCCTCTGGCCTTGTTTCTGTCCTGGTGCGTTTGTCCCCCAAAACCCCAGAGCAAACTATAACACAACCCCCCCCCCCCCCCCCATCACACACACACACACACACACACACACACACACACACACACACACACACACACACACACACACACACACACACACACACACACACACACACACACACACACTCAGACAGAGCGGAGGGGGAAGCATGCGGCACGCTGGTCATTACCATAACAAACGGGCGTGTTTCTGAAGATACACTTGTTCAGGACAGACAGGGGGCAAGGGGGGGGGTAGGCTGGGGTGGCCCCCGCTCTATTTCAATAACAACAGCCAGACACAAGGCCCTGCTAGTCAGGCTTTGAATGAAACACTTGGGTTCTGATGGAGAGATAAGAGGAGGCAGATGGAAGAGGAAGGAAGGCAACTCCAACGACCTCTTGACCCTGTTTACTTTAGCGTCTTTCCCCGGCAAATATAAGACGTAACTGACTAGCGATCACCGAGCATTTCGCTTTTACAACCTTGCAATAACATCTGCTAAACACGTGTATGTGACCAACAACGTTGGATTTTTTTCTGATTTTGACACAAGCATTTAAACCATCAACCAATGTGTGTTTATTGTTCTTATTCCGTACAAAATGAATCCGATGATTGATACGTACTTGGGGATGGTGCCCTCACTGACCGTGTCACCGCTTATAAATATCTGACCATCTGGACTGATGACAAGCCATCTTTCAAATCAGTCCGTCGACATGCATTCTGGTTATTGACTAAAAAATCGTCTCTATGAATGGGGCTGCAACCGTATTGAAGCCACCTGACACAGTGTATCGTAGCGCGTTACACTTTATTACAGGCGATCGGTTTAGTACAAATCATTGCATTTTGTATCAGAAAGTAGGCTGGTCCTTTTTTGAAGTCTCGTTGATCAATTCATTGCAGTCTTCTTTTTTTGTTGACTATTAAGCTCTAATTGCATAAACTTACGTCTTACCTTACTTTACCTCACCCGGACTGAGGGACGGCTAACCACGAGGATCCCTTTCAACTCCACTGAATTAGGTTGAATCGGCATGTCGTTTTCTCTTGAACCCCTCATGTGGAAAGATCTCCAAAAAAGTCATTAAAGTTGATGTAGCTGGTGCCTCTAGGGGCGATTCAGGAGGACGTTAGAGAGCCTTTTATTTGCTGAAGAATGGGTTTCGCATGATTTAAAAAAATACTTTTCAAGTACTGTGTAATTGATGTGTATATAGATATGTATAGTCTAATTTCTGTGTATATAGACATGTATAGTCTATTTTATGTGTATATAGATATGTATAGTCTATTTTATGTGTATATAGATATGTATAGTGTAATTGATGTGTATATAGATATGTATAGTCTAATTTCTGTGTATATAGATTTGTATAGTCTAATTTATGTGTATATAGATATGTATAGTCTAATTTATGTGTATATAGATATGTGTAGTGTAATTGACGTGTATTGTTGTGTTCATGCAGGGCTCATCTGTGAAAGAGAAGACTCCCTGGCAAAATGAAGGTCACATCAAAATATGACACAAATAGAGTTGACCATGAAAACAATATCTGTATGTCTGTATATCTGTATGTCTGTATATCTGTATGTCTGTATATCTGTATGTCTGTATATCTGTATGTATGTATGTATGTATGTATGTATGTATGTATGTATGTATGTATGTATGTATGTATGTATGTATGTATGTATGTATGTATGTATGTATGTATGTATGTATGTATGTATGTATGTCTGTATATCTGTATATCTGTATATCTGTATGTCTGTATGTCTGTATGTCTGTATATCTGTATATCTGTATGTCTGTATGTCTGTATATCTGTATGTCTGTATATCTGTATATGTGTATGTTTGTCTGTCTGTATATCTGTATATCTGTATGTCTGTATGTCTGTATATCTGTATGTCTTAACACACTATTTTAATAATTTATCTGTATATCTGTATGTCTGTCTGTATATCTGTATGTATGTATGTCTGTATGTCTGTATATCTGTATGTCTGTATATCTGTATGTCTGTATATCTGTATATCTGTATGTCTGTATATCTGTACGTCTGTATGTCTGTATGTCTGTATATCTGTATGTCTGTATGTCTGTATGTCTGTATATCTGTATATCTGTATATCTGTATGTCTGTATATCTGTATATCTGTACGTTTGTCTGTCTGTATATCTGTATATCTGTATATCTGTATGTCTGTATATCTGTATATCTGTATATCTGTATGTCTGTATGTCTGTATGTCTGTATGTCTGTCTGTCTGTATATCTGTATGTCTGTATATCTGTATGTCTGTATATCTGTCTGTCTGTCTGTATGTCTGTATATCTGTATATCTGTATGTCTGTATATCTGTATATCTGTATGTCTGTCTGTCTGTATATCTGTATGTCTGTATGTCTGTATATCTGTATGTCTGTATATCTGTATATCTGTATGTCTGTCTGTCTGTATGTCTGTATATCTGTATGTCTGTATATCTGTATGTCTGTATATCTGTATATCTGTATGTCTGTCTGTCTGTATGTCTGTATATCTGTATGTCTGTATATCTGTATGTCTGTATATCTGTATGTTTGTCTGTCTGTATGTCTGTATGTCTGTATATCTGTATGTCTGTATGTCTGTATATCTGTATATCTGTCTGTATATCTGTATATCTGTATGAGGTTAACACACTATTTTAATACTTTATATGAGCACCTGAAACATAGACACAGACATCTTATTTACACAGAGACGATCTAATATTGACTGATGTTCAGTGTTTATTATGGGGCCGAACACCCTTCAGTGTTTATTATGGGACCTAACACCCTTCAGTGTTTATTATGGGACCTAACACCCTTCAGTGTTTATTATGGGACCTAACACCCTTCAGTGTTTATTATGGGACCTAACACCCTTCAGTGTTTATTATGGGACCTAACACCCTTCAGTGTTTATTATGGGACCTAACACCCTTCAGTGTTTATTATGGGACCTAACACCCTTCAGTGTTTATTATGGGACCTAACACCCTTCAGTGTTTATTATGGGACCTAACACCCTTCAGTGTTTATTATGGGACCTAACACCCTTCAGTGTTTATTATGGGGCCGAACACCCTTCAGTGTTTATTATGGGGCCGAACACCTTTCAGTGTTTACTATGGGCTCTAACAGCTTTCCCTTGGGAGGACTGAGTCAAGGGCTTTCCACATAAACAAACACATAGACTACCATCTAGACTACACACTGTTTACACAGGTAATCCCTAGTGTCAAATCTGTGTTCAAACTCCTGGCTCAAATATCCTCTATCTCCATGTTATTTATTTATATACATGAATAGAGAACACACTCTTAGATTCGGGATAGAGTTGTCCTAAACCTCAGCTTGATTTCCTGTGTTAAATGTGGCTTAGCCGTGGCTGGGGCTCCACGCAGGCAGGCAGGCAGGCAGATGCGAGGAAGGAAGGAGAGAGCCCGTAGAGAGAGAGAGAGAGTTAGTGTGAAGGAAGGAGAGAGCCTGTAGAGAGAGAGAGAGTTAGTGTGAAGGAAGGAGAGAGCCTGTAGAGAGAGAGAGAGTTAGTGGGAAGGAAGGAGAGAGCCTGTAGAGAGAGAGAGGGAGAGAGAGAGTTAGTGGGAAGGAAGGAGAGAGCCTGTAGAGAGAGAGAGAGAGAGAGAGAGAGAGAGAGAGAGAGAGAGAGAGAGAGAGAGAGAGAGAGAGAGAGTTAGTGGGAAGGAAGGAGAGAGCCTGTAGAGAGAGAGAGAGAGAGAGAGAGAGAGTTAGTGGGAAGGAAGGAGAGAGCCTGTAGAGAGAGAGAGAGTGTTAGTGGGAAGGAAGGAGAGAGCCTGTAGAGAGAGAGAGAGAGAGAGAGAGTTAGTGGGAAGGAAGGAGAGAGCCTGTAGAGAGAGAGAGAGAGAGAGAGTTAGTGGGAAGGAAGGAGAGAGCATGTAGAGAGAGAGAGAGAGAGTTAGTGGGAAGGAAGGAGAGAGCCTGTAGAGAGAGAGAGAGAGAGAGAGAGTTAGTGGGAAGGAAGGAGAGAGCCTGTAGAGAGAGAGAGAGAGAGAGAGTTAGTGGGAAGGAAGGAGAGAGCCTGTAGAGAGAGAGAGAGAGAGAGAGAGAGAGAGTTAGTGGGAAGGAAGGAGAGAGCCTGTAGAGAGAGAGAGAGAGAGAGTTAGTGGGAAGGAAGGAGAGAGCCTGTAGAGAGAGAGAGAGAGAGTTAGTGGGAAGGAAGGAGAGAGCCTGTAGAGAGAGAGAGAGAGTGTTAGTGGCGGAGTGGTAAATATGTGGTAACACTTTGACTGGTAATCCTCCTGCACAAAGAATACCCAGAGATTATGGACCGGTTGTCTGACAGAGAGAATCCTCCGACACAATCAAATTCCTCCGGCTGCATGTATGTCTGAGTTTGGAGAGAGAGAGAGAGAGCTCAGATCGCCAGTCATGTGAGGGTTCAATACAGCCTTGACAAGGCTTCAACTTCTTTAAAGGAAGCACAAAAAAGTAGACAAATGTTTTCATACAGTCAAGCACAGATTAATATTAATTCAACAGAGGTTGGTTGCCAAGAGATACCGTATAATACTGTACCCTATCTACTTACAGTGCGTTTTGCTGAAGGAGCGTTTTATTGGAGTGTTTATCCATTAGACTGTGCTTGGTGGTTGACCCCTGACCTCTGACTGCCCCCTCAATGAGGCCAAGAGAACCTCGGAAACCGTGACAACCTCCGCCCCTCCTTTCAAGCACGAGCTGTACGGGGCACACCACCATCACCCCAGCTGACAGATTTGGAGTGGGGTTTTTAAAGTGTGAGAAGAGGAGTGCGAGGGAGTGAAAAACCCACAGACCCGTAGCCCCTGGGATGAATAGCAGATAGAAGTCATTTTCATTTTTTTGCACTTGTCTGAACCTACAATGAAAGTTGATAATTGAGAAGTGAGAGAAGGGTAGGATCAATATGACTATGGAAAAAAAATTAGGAAGGCACAGGCTTATGTTTAATACAGTTTAATGATATTTAATATTTTCTGCTGCTTTCTGTCTCTTCTTCTCCCTTTGTCCACATTAAAATACTTCAAAAAGAATTGTAATGAAGTGGAAATGAAAAAGACTGTAGATTGGGGTTGGAAAGAGAGGTCTCTAATCCTGCTATCTCTTCATAATTCAAAGTCTCTTTTATTTAGTGAATAAAAAGCTGAATTAATCTGGCGCTGTGAAGCTGTCCCCTCTCCTCAGTGTTTAAATAAATCCCCCCCCGTTCGTTCCTTCCTACGTTAGACACGAGGAGGCTGGCTCTGGCTGCTAGCCAAGCTCTGTGTCAATTCCCTCCTTTCTCTTCCAGATCCCCTTTCTGTTGCCTTCTGCCAGGGAGGGTCCTAGGAGAGAAACCATGTCACCAAGAGCTGCTATCTGCAGAAGCTACCCAGCACACACGCAGGCCAATCACAGCAGAGCTAAGACCACTTAGCAAGGGCCACGTAAAAGGCAACCCTTATGAAACTTTACCCAGATATTGGGACACTGGGAAGCCAAATGATATATTACAAAGGCATTGTGTAACTGGACGGGCCTGACCATTTATAACTTAAACTGGCTGGCTCCGGCTTTCCACTGGAAATAGAATCACTTTAATGGACTTAAATATAAATGGTGGCCTGGGTGTTTCATCCTCCTACTGAATATATGCTGAGCAGTATCTATATTTCCTCTTGTTTCTAGAAGAAATTGTTAAAGTATATAATTCAAGTATAGTTATTAATATGAAAGGTAACCGTATAATACATGACACATTGGTCATGGTGAGAATTTCCTTTCTGCCCGGCTGTTTCGTTGGTTTAAACGAGTTACTGTATTCCTATTAATGAGTCTTCAATGATTCCGTTCATCCTTCTAAAGCTAGAAAGACCCCAAGGCATATTACTGTAAGTAGCTACTGTATAGCGAAGTCACACAGCCTTTCAGAAAGACAATACAGGAGCCTCTGCAAACTGACACCATTAAAATAAAAGGAGCTTAGCCTCTGAGGGCCAAACTCAGTGAAAAGAAAGGGAGCAGAGAGAGGAGAGTATAGGGGAAAGAAAGGGAGCAGAGAGAGGAGAGAAGGGTGGAAAGATAGGGAGCAGAGAGAGGAGAGTGGGGGAAAGAAAGGGAGCAGAGAGAGGTGAGTAGGGGGGAAAGAAAGGGAGCAGAGAGAGGAGAGGAGGGGGAAAAGAAAGGGAGCAGAGAGAGGAGAGTAGGGTGGAAAGATAGGGAGCAGAGAGAGGAGAGTAGGGGGAAAGAAAGGGAGCAGAGAGAGGTGAGTAGGGGGGGAAGAAAGGGAGCAGAGAGAGGAGAGGAGGGGGAAAAGAAAGGGAGCAGAGAGAGGAGAGTAGGGTGGAAAGATAGGGAGCAGAGAGAGGAGAGTAGGGGGAAAGAAAGGGAGCAGAGAGAGGAGAGTAGGGGGGGAAGAAAGGGAGCAGAGAGAGGAGAGTAGGGGGAAAGAAAGGGAGCAGAGAAAGGAGAGTAGGGGGAAAAGAAAGGGAGCAGAGAGAGGAGAGTAGGGGGGAAAGAAAGGGAGCAGAGAGAGGAGAGTAGGGGGGGAAGAAAGGGAGCAGAGAGAGGAGAGTAGGGGGGAAAGATAGGGAGCAGAGAGAGGATAGTAGGGGAGAAAGAAAGGGAGCAGAGAGAGGAGAGTAGGGGGGAAGAAAGGGAGCAGAGTGAGGAGAGTAGGGTGGAAAGAAAGGGAGCAGAGAGAGGAGAGTATGGGGGAAAGATAGGGAGCAAAGAGAGGAGAGTAGGGGGGAAAGAAAGGGAGCAATGAGAACTCTCCGCTGAGAGCTGAGAGGAGAAACCAGGCCCAAGATCAAGACAGACAGGGCCTGCATGTTCCTCGATTAGCTGGTCCCCTTCTCTATCAGTTCTGAGAGTGTCTGTCTGGTTGTCTTGTGAAAGCCCCCAGGCAGCAGGCTGGGCTGTGGGGGTAGCTCGGAGGAGGTTGTTGGATGGAGGAGCTGTGTTCTTCCCGTATGGCCCTGCGCTGTACAAATGTGGGATCAGTACTGAGCCTGTCTGTCTACACTGAGATAGACGCCTTCTGTTTCACTTTTGAATCTAAGATTTATCTCATACTGATCCTGGATCACTTTCTCCGCTCTCTCTCTCTCTCTCTCTCTCTCTCTCTCTCTCTCTCTCTCTCTCTCTCTCTCTCTCTCCTCTGTCTCTCTCTCTCTGTCTCCATCTCTCTGTCTCTCTCTCCCTATCTCCCTCTCCCTCTCTCTCTCTCCCTCTCTCTCTCTCTCTCTCTCTCTTTCTTTCTCCTCTTGCATACTCTCTGGATCAGACAGGCCTTGCTGGCGGCCTTGCGTTGGGAAAGATACTCTCCTTGGTAGGCATGATGCTCCAGCTGAAAGAGAAACAATAGCTGTGGATTGTTTACATTTTGTTCAACTGAAAAGACTTAGAAACACTCATTCAGCAAGAAAAGAAGTTTTGAGACGCTTGCAGTACAATACCAGTCAAATACCCTTGTAAAGAAACAGTGACATGTAACAATTCATGCTTTTGAGATTGAACAATATGTTGGGGGGGGGGGGATATAGCAAACTGTTGTTTGTGTTAAAAATACAACTTGGTTTCTCAAACGAATCTGAGATGAGATTGACATGCCAGGTATCAGGGTCAAGTCTTCTTCTTCTTCCTTTTTTTTTACAATCCAGAGCGTTTCTTCTTAACATGGCTATATCGCTCTTCACAGAAAACCTGGCTCTTTATCAAATGATAAAAATATGAAGAAGGAAAGTGTGGAATAGAGGAGACCTACAGGGAATGTACCCAGGTGTTTGTTAAGCTCCCTAAAGGCAACATAACATCATTTTCAGTAAAGGTGTGTGCTATTTTTATTTATATATCAACCTGGCTGTGTTTCCCTGTCTGTTTGTAGGGGCTATCATTATGCCAGACGGGTAGGAGAGGATAGGTGGGGGTAAAAAAACATTTGCATTAGTATCACTGTCTGACTCCAGGCACTATGGCCATGATACTTTATTCTCAACCCATTCAGAGACCCATTATCGCTACACACACACACGCAGGCACGCAGGCACACACACACGCAGGCACGCACGCACACACGCAGGCACGCACACACACACACGCAGGCACGCAGGCACACACACACAGGCACGCAGGCACACACACACAGGCACGCACGCACGCACACACACACACACACACACACACACACACACACACACACACACACACACACACACACACACACACACACACACACACACACACACACACACACACACACACACACACACACACTATCCCCGTACCACACACACACCATTCCCATCTTATCATGGACAGCATCTCCCACAACACCAGCGCAGAGGTACAGGACAGACAGTGGGGTGGGGGATATTTCCGGAGGGGGGGGGGGGTCCTGCCGTGTAATTGTCCCGGTGAGCACTCAATAGCACCTTAAACCAAGCAGGCAATCTACAAAGCTCTGCAGTGAAGGAGGGAAGGGCCCTGTGGCTATAGGGATCCTAATAGCAACTTCTTTCTCACAGAGAGAAATGGGCAAAGTTCCTTTAATTTATCGGCGGCGGCTGGCTGTTTGGGACTGGGGCTATCAAAGCACAGCAATGCTATTTATCCCTCCAAGGGTGAAGAGAGAGAGAGAGAGAGAGGGGGAAGGAAAAGAGCGAGGACTAAAGGAAGAGAGGAGAGGCGGCAGAGAGGAAATTGGCAGAAACAGAAGGTCAAACTGTTTATCTTTGTATTATTCCCATGTCTCTCCCCTTCTTCTTCGTTCTTCTTGAACTGTCCTCTCTTTCTCAGTTTACCTGTTGTGGACTCAGGTAGTAAAAAGGTCCTTTGGAAAAATGGATAAGGACTATTGTGAAATGTGGTATTAGTTTCTATAGCAACTTGAGGAAAAGAGCAACGGAACAGAAGTTTCTAACCGTCAGGAAAGATGCCGAACAAACTAAGAAAGATAAGATGAGTCAGATGAACACAAGGGGTGCTGATCCTCAGAGGAGGTTTCATCTATCTTCACCTAACAATGCCTTACCTGCTGCTGCTCCTAGTGCTGCTCCTAGTGCTGCTCCTAGTGCTGCTCCTAGTGCTGCTCCTAGTGCTGCTCCTAGTGCTGCTCCTAGTGCTGCTCCTGATGCTGCTCCTGATGCTGTGTCTGATGCTGCTCCTAGTGCTGCTCCTAGTGCTGCTCCTAGTGCTGCTCCTAGTGCTGCTCCTAGTGCTGCTCCTGATGCTGCTCCTAGTGCTGCTCCTAGTGCTGCTCCTGATGCTGCTCCTAGTGCTGCTCCTGATGCTGCTCCTAGTGCTGCTCCTAGTGCTGCTCCTAGTGCTGCTCCTAGTGCTGCTCCTAGTGCTGCTCCTGATGCTGCTCCTAGTGCTGCTCCTGATGCTGCTCCTAGTGCTGCTCCTAGTGCTGCTCCTAGTGCTGCTCCTGCTGCTGTGTCTGATGCTGCTCCTGATGCTGCTCCTAGTGCTGCTCCTAGTGCTGCTCCTAGTGCTGCTCCTAGTGCTGCTCCTGATGCTGCTCCTAGTGCTGCTCCTAGTGCTGCTCCTAGTGCTGCTCCTGCTGCTGTGTCTGATGCTGCTCCTGATGCTGCTCCTAGTGCTGCTCCTAGTGCTGCTCCTAGTGCTGCTCCTAGTGCTGCTCCTGATGCTGTACCTGATGCTGTGCCTGATGCTGTGTCTGATGCTGTGCCTGATGCTGTGTCTGATGCTGTGCCTGATGCTGTGCCTGATGCTGTGTCTGATGCTGTGACTGATGCTGTACCTGGTGCTGTGCCTGATGCTGTGCCTGATGCTGTGCCTGGTGCTGTGCCTGGTGCTGTGCCTGGTGCTGTGCCTGATGCTGTGACTGATGTGGACGTGGACGCGGGTATATCATGCTTCGTCCCAAATAGAACCCTTTTCTGAATAGTGCACTACCATTTGGGACACACAGTAAACTTGGTGTAGTGAAAGGCTGTCCACCACTACCACCACACCTCACACCTCTCTGCTGCACAGGCCATACCACTCCCTTAGTCACTCTACTGCACAGGCCATACCACTCCCCTAGTCTCTCTGCAGCAGAGGCAATACCACTCCCTTAGTCTCTCTGCTGCACAGGCCATACCACTCCCTTAGTCACTCTGCTGCACAGGCCAAACCACTCCCTTGTATCTCTGCTGCACAGGCCCTACCACTACATTAGTCACTCTGCTGCACAGGCCCTACCACTCCATTAGTCACTCTGCTGCACAGGCCATACCACACCCTTAGTCACTCTGCTGCGTAGGCCATACCACTCCATTAGTCACTCTGCTGCACAGGCCATGCCACTTCCTTAGTCACTCTGCTGCACAGGCCATACCACACCCTTAGTCACTCTGCTGCACAGGCCATACCACTCCCTTGTATCTCTGCTGCACAGGCCCTACCACTACATTAGCTGCAGGCCCAGTGCATTGGAAAATGAATACAGTGGGAGTTTGGCCCCCCAAAAATGTAATACCTCCACTGTGGAGGGACAAAGCACGTGCCACAGCATAGGTCTCAACATGCCCCAGTTGCATAGTCCAATGATAAAGCCTCATCCCAGATTAATTTCAGCATTTCCTTGTATTGGAGAATATCACATTGGAGCCAGTAGTCTGGCCTCTTAAAATATCTCCTTATTGGAGCCAGTAGTCTGGCCTGTTAAAATATCTCCTTATTGGAGCCAGTAGTCTGGCCTGTTATAATAACTCCTCATTGGAGCCAGTAGTCTGGCCTGTTATAATAACTCCTCATTGGAGCCAGTAGTCTGGCCTGTTAAAATATCTCCTCATTGGAGCCAGTAGTCTGGCCTGTTAAAATATCTCCTCATTGGAGCCAGTAGTCTGGCCTGTTAAAATATCTCCTCATTGGAGCCAGTAGTCTGGCCTGTTAAAATATCTCCTCATTGGAGCCAGTAGTCTGGCCTGTTAAAATATCTCCTCATTGGAGCCAGTAGTCTGGCCTGTTAAAATATCTCCTTATTGGAGCCAGTAGTCTGGCCTGTTAAAATATCTCCTTATTGGAGCCAGTAGTCTGGCCTGTTAAAATATCTCCTTATTGGAGCCAGTAGTCTGGCCTGTTAAAATATCTCCTCATTGGAGCCAGTAGTCTGGCCTGTTAAAATATCTCCTAATTGGAGCCAGTAGTCTGGCCTGTTAAAATATCTCCTCATTGGAGCCAGTAGTCTGGCCTGTTAAAATATCTCCTCATTGGAGCCAGTAGTCTGGCCTGTTAAAATATCTCCTTATTGGAGCCAGTAGTCTGGCCTGTTAAAATATCTCCTAATTGGAGCCAGTAGTCTGGCCTGTTAAAATATCTCCTCATTGGAGCCAGTAGTCTGGCCTGTTAAAATATCTCCTCATTGGAGCCAGTAGTCTGGCCTGTTAAAATATCTCCTCATTGGAGCCAGTAGTCTGGCCTGTTAAAATATCTCCTCATTGGAGCCAGTAGTCTGGCCTGTTAAAATATCTCCTTATTGGAGCCAGTAGTCTGGCCTGTTAAAATATCTCCTTATTGGAGCCAGTAGTCTGGCCTGTTAAAATATCTCCTTATTGGAGCCAGTAGTCTGGCCTGTTAAAATATCTCCTAATTGGAGCCAGTAGTCTGGCCTGTTAAAATATCTCCTCATTGGAGCCAGTAGTCTGGCCTGTTAAAATATCTCCTCATTGGAGCCAGTAGTCTGGCCTGTTAAAATATCTCCTCATTGGAGCCAGTAGTCTGGCCTTTTATAATAACTCCTCATTGGAGCCAGTAGTCTGGCCTGTTAAAATATCTCCTAATTGGAGCCAGTAGTCTGGCCTGTTAAAATATCTCCTCATTGGAGCCAGTAGTCTGGCCTGTTAATAGCCAGTAAGTGTCCAACTAAACTGCAGTAGGTGTCCTGACAGAGAGAACAGGAATGCCCACATCAAAGCCTGGCTCTCTCTCCCAACAGGAATGCCCACATCAAAGCCTGGCTCTCTCTCCCAACAGGAATGCCCACATCAAAGCCTGGCTCTCTCTCCCAACAGGAATGCCCACATCAAAGCCTGGCTCTCTCTCCCAACAGGAATGCCCACATCAAAGCCTGGCTCTCTCTCCCAACAGGAATGCCCACATCAAAGCCTGGCTCTCTCTCCCAACAGGAATGCCCACATCAAAGCCTGGCTCTCTCTCCCATCAGGAATGCCCACATCAAAGCCTGGCTCTCTCTCCCAACAGGAATGCCCACATCAAAGCCTGGCTCTCTCTCCCAACAGGAATGCCCACATCAAAGCCTGGCTCTCTCTCCCAACAGGAATGCCCACATCAAAGCCTGGCTCTCTCTCCCAACAGGAATGCCCACATCAAAGCCTGGCTCTCTATCCCAACAGGAATGCCCACATCAAAGCCTGGCTCTCTCTCCCAACAGGAATGCCCATCACTTCCTACTTCCAGGACATGCAAATGATCAGGGCTTCCTCTCCTCCTCCTCCTCTCCTCCAGGACCCCCAACACCTGATTGAGGCGAGTCGACGCCATTTGCCTCCATGCCAAGGGAATCACAAGGGACTCTCCAAGGAATACCATCCGATTGGGCCAAACTCTCCCCTCTCGCCCAGCAAATTTGCTTTGGCTTTTCTCTCTGGCATAGGAAGACAGCAGTGTCTCTCTTTCTCTATTCATTGACAGTTGGGTCTTGCTGTTGGAAGATTCCTGGCTGGACGGACCCTGTTTGGATTGGAAGCCATATTCAAACTGGGAGGAGGAGGAGGGTTGGTGGGGGATTTGGTTTGTACAAAAGAACAGACCAGGGAACCGTGTCAGTGTCTGTGTTCGTGTTCATTCAGGGTTTTTTGGGATGTTTTCTGTTACCTCAGACAGGATGGAGGGATGGGAGGAAGACGAGGAGGTGATGATGATTCTCCTCTGTTTCACTGATCCCATTACAACGGCAGAAGTTCCAAGTTTACGTTGCCAGGCAAGTCTTTAATTCCTCAGGAACAAAGACAGAACATGCAAGTGATTACCTAAAGCTAATATGATGGTCGTAATTAAAAAACCTAATTGAAAACAGGGTGGTTAGTAGAGTAGAAGAGTTAAAATTAGATCTTTGAGTTAAAATCTTCACACCATCACATTTTGAGATGAAGTAAAATCTAGATTAATGGTTATTCTCTGCGCTGTAGGTGTTTAGAGTCACAGAGAACATTAAACTCAGGGATAAAGATGACACTGAAAAAAGGGATACACATTAGACTGATCACAAGGATCAAGCTGAGAGTGAACACAGGCATAACGATGAGACTGAACACGAGAATACAGATCAGACTGAATGGACTGATCACAGACATGACGTCTAGACTGATCACAAGGCCTAGAAAAAGTCAATCAGCAACGGAGAGGAATTCTAACCAAGTTAGAGTCGTTGGCCTGCAGCTCTACCAAGTCATCAAGCTGCTTTTGCCCTCTATTGCTGCAGAGTGTGAGGCTGCTTCCCCAAATGGAACCCTGTTATCTCTGCCCTCTATTGCTGCAGAGTGTGAGGCTGCTTCCCCAAATGGAACCCTGTTATCTCTGCCCTCTATTGCTGCAGAGTGTGAGGCTGCTTCCCCAAATGGAACCCTGTTATCTCTGTCCTCTATTGCTGCAGAGTGTGAGGCTGCTTCCCCAAATGGAACCCTGTTATCTCTGCCCTCTATTGCTGCAGAGTGTGAGGCTGCTTCCCCAAATGGAACCCTGTTATCTCTACCCTCTATTGCTGCAGATTGTGAGGCTGCTTCCCCAAATGGAATCCTTACACTACATTTTGACCAGGGCCCGTTTGGGACTCAACCTTACACTACATTTTGACCAGGGCCCGTTTGGGACTCAACCTTACACTACATTTTGACCAGGGCCCGTTTGGGACTCAACCTTACACTACATTTTGACCAGGGCCCGTTTGGGACTCAACCTTACACTACATTTTGACCAGGGCCCGTTTGGGACTCAACCTTACACTACATTTTGACCAGGGCCCGTTTGGGACTCAACCTTACACTACATTTTGACCAGGGCCCGTTTGGGACTCAACCTTACACTACATTTTGACCAGGGCCCGTTTGGGACTCAACCTTACACTACATTTTTTCCAGGGCCCTTTTGGGACTCAACCTTACACTACATTTTGACCAGGGCCCGTTTGGGACTCAACCTAACACTACATTTTGACTAGGGCCCATTTGGAACACAACCTTACACTACATTTTGAGGGTAATCTTCTTCTCCCATCATGCCGCTGGGCATGCCAGAACACAGGGGGTTAACAATAGAAGTGTCGGCCCTGAGTGCCTCAGCAAATGAAGAAGAGGAGAGGCTGAACAGAGGAAGAATGATATACATTTCTGTGAGGGAGGGATCCTCAGAGGGAGAGTAGGGGCCATGTAGAATGGGAGCAGGAATGCAAGTCCTCATTGCCGACGACGGACAGCCTGTCACCCAGGGAAGGAGACTGGTCCAAAATGGCAACCTATTCCCTACATAGAGCACTACCGGAGCCCTAGGGACCCTGGTCAAAAGTAGTGCACTACATAGGATGCCATTTGGGACACAGGCAGAGCCGGCCCGAGGGGGCAGGAACACAGGTTTAATTTCTGTTCAACCGTGCATTCACCACCACTACTGTGGAGGCCTGGTATGGTACTGAACACTACTGTGGAGGCCTGGTATGGTACTGAACACTACTGTGGAGGCCTGGTATGGTACTGAACACTACTGTGGAGGCCTGGTATGGTACTGAACACTACTGTGGAGGCATGGTATGGTACTGAACACTACTGTGGACGCCTGGTATGGTACTGAACACTACTGTGGAGGCCTGGTATGGTACTGAACACTACTGTGGAGGCATGGTATGGTACTGAACACTACTGTGGAGGCCTGGTATGGTACTGAACACTACTGTGGAGGCCTGGTATGGTACTGAACACTACTGTGGAGGCCTGGTATGGTACTGAACACTACTGTGGAAAATACTTGGAGTCACTCTGTCCTCCCTCTCTCTGTCCTCCCTCTCTCTGTCCTCCCTCTCTCTCTTGCTCTTATCCCTCTCTCTACACCCCCTTTCTTTCCCTCTCTGTCCTCCCTCTCTCTGTCCTCCCTCTCTCTCTTGCTCTTATCCCTCTCTCTACACCCCCTTTCTTTCCCTCTCTGTCCTCCCTCTCTCTGTCCTCCCTCTCTCTCTTGCTTTTATCCCTCTCTCTACACCCCCTTTCTTTCCCTCTCTCTGTGCTCCCTCTCCCTGTCCTCCCTCTCCCTCTCCCTCTCTCTATACCCCCTTTCTCTCTCTTTCTCTGTCCTCCCCATCCGTCTCTCTCTCTCTCTTTCTCTCGCTCTCAGTTCAGGTCACAATGAGGGGTTTTCCCTTTATATTAGATAATTTGATAACAGAGAGACGAGTGCCACTGGCTTCCTCTCCGAGTCGAGACGGAGGTCTCAGAGCCACATTGTAGCACCCCACCATGGTTTAGCCGTGCTCCCTCCTTCCCTCCCTCCCTCCCTCCCTCCTTCCCTCTGCCTTTGTAATGAATATGTCTTAATTGCCTTCCACGTGGTGGCTCTCCCCAACATCATTTCTCTCGGTTCTCCACAGGTCTGTGGTGTTTGAAAATCTTTTCCGCAGGTCAACGAGGGGAACTGGGGAAACAGCGATGCTTCTGTGCGGCTCACACAGAGTTCCTTCTGTGTTGACATCATATTAATTATCATTACTACTTTTGGTAAATGAACTATGAGGCTTGAAAAACCCGGTAAATATTCAATTATCACAGTCACCTCTTGTTATTTATTTGCAATTATTAGCGAAGTGAGCTCAAAATGATTGCATTTGCGTCACAAATATGCAGTATATAGTGCTTTCATTCAGAAAAAAGACAGTGATACCGATGTAATGGCTGCTGGTTTCTCGATTTGGACATTCCTTTATAAACATAAGGCTCACCTTTGTGAGAAGACAGTAATACCGAGTATAGAAAATGTATCAACCCCTACAAAAAATGTCCATTAAATACAATCCACATAATAATTCACATTTCCTGTTGCTGCAGGACTATTTCTCTGCTGTAGCAAACTGGCTCAAATGAAGATCCTACATCTATATCTGTGTATACAGAACAAACTGAAGTCTGCTGCCTGTGTTGAATGACACCCTGTGACCTATAACCCTCTCTCCTCTCAACACTTGAAGGATCCATGGCCCAGAAAGACCCGCCAGAATTATCTGGACCTCTTTCCTCAGCTCTTTGGTGCTGAAAGGCAGGCCAGGCTTCCCCACTGCCCTGGGACCAGTCCAAACTGTCATCCCATTCCTCTGTTTTTCAAAAAGACAGGGGGAGCAGAGGAGAGGAGAGTAGAGGGAGGGAGGGAGGGAGGGAGGGAGGGAGGGAGGGAGGGAGGGAGGGAGGGAGGGAGGGAGGGAGGGAGGGAGGGAGGGAGGGAGGGAGGGAGGGAGGGAGGGAGGGCAGAGCAGAGCAGAACAGAACAGAACAGAGAGAGAGATATGGAGAGTAGAGCAGAGAAAGAGAGAGATAGGAGAGGGAGAAGGAGAGCAAAGAGAGGAGAGGAGAGGAGAGGAGAGGAGAGGAGAGGAGAGGAGAGGAGAGGAGAGGAGAGGAGAGGAGAGGAGAGGAGAGGAGAGGAGAGGAGAGGAGAGGAGAGGAGAGGAGAGGAGAGGAGAGGAGAGGAGGGAGGGAGTGTGGGAGGAGGGACAGAGAGGAGAGAGAGAGGGAGAGAGAGGAGAGGAAAGGGAGGGAGGCATTGAGCTGACAGCTTGATTGTGATGCTCCTATCTGATAGCTGGGCTCTACTATCCATCAATCTCACCTCAACCTCCCAGCCATGTCCCCATCCATCCCCCTTCCACCTGCCTGCCTCCAGTCCTCTCCTGCCCTGTGAGAGGCAGATGAACACACACACACACGTATGCTAACACATGAACCAGTTGTCAGACTGACTTACACACACACATACGTGTGCACACGCACACACACACATACACAGAGAAATGTGAACACACACACACACACACACACACGCACACACACACACATACACAGAGAAATGTGAACACACACACACACACACACGCACACACACACACATACACAGAGAAATGTGAACACACACACACACACACACACACACACACACACACACACACACACACACACACACACACACACACACACACACACACACACACACACACACACTCACACACACATAATCAGTGCGTACCTCTGACCCCTTTATGGAGTGTGGCTGTTAATCCTGATCTCTCCCCCCAATGCAGAGCACAATCACAGAGACCCACAGGACCTGCAGTTAGCACCATGGTTAAGGAGCCAGCGGTGAAGAGAACAGAGAGATAGCGCAAGAGAAAGACAGAGAGAGAGAGAGAGATAGAGAGAGAGAGAGAGAGAGAGAGAGAGAGCAGAAAGAGAGAGACAGAGAGAGAGAGAGAGAGAGAGAGAGAGAGAAGCGTAGAGTAGAGTAGAGTAGAGTAGAGTAGAGTAGAGTAGAGTAGAGTAGAGTAGAGTAGAGTAGAGTAGAGTAGAGTAGAGTAGAGAGGGGAAGATAGATGTAGAGAGAGAGAGAGAGAGAGAGAGAGAGAGAAGAGTAGAGTAGAGTAGAGAGAGAAAGACAGAGAGAGAGAGAGAGAGAGATAGAGAGAGAGAGAGAGAGAGAGAGAGAGAGAGAGAGCAGAAAGAGAGAGACAGAGAGAGAGAGAGAGAGAGAGAGAGAAGAGTAGAGTAGAGTAGAGTAGAGTAGAGTAGAGGGGGAGATAGAGAGGGGAAGATAGATGTAGAGAGAGAGAGAGAGAGAGAGAAGAGTAGAGTAGAGTAGAGTAGAGTAGAGTAGAGTAGAGTAGAGTAGAGTAGAGGGGGAGATAGAGAGGGGAAGATAGAGGTAGAGAGAGAGAGAGAGAGAGAGAGAGAGAGAGAGCAGAAAGAGAGAGAGAGAGAGAAGCCTGTGTTACAGATGATACAAAGGTCCAGCTAAAAGCTCAGAGTTCAGGCCCTGCAAGGTGGACAGAGTAGCAGGGAGGAAACCGACAGAGATAGGAGAGATGTATAGAGAGGAGGAAACAGCCAGAGCTTTTTGAGATTTATAGAGAGGAGGATACCGACAGAGATTGTAGAGATGTATAGAGAGGAGGAAACCAACAGAGATTGTAGAGGTGTATAGAGAGGAGGAAACAGACAGAGATTGTAGATGTGTATAGAGAGGAGGAAACAGACAGAGATTGTAGAGGTGTATAGAGAGGAGGAAACAGACAGAGATTGTAGAGGTGTATAGAGAGGAGGAAACAGACAGAGATTGTAGAGGTGTATAGAGAGGAGGAAACAGACAGAGATTGTAGAGGTGTATAGAGAGGAGGAAACAGACAGAGATTGTAGAGGTGTATAGAGAGGAGGAAACAGACAGAGATTGTAGAGGTGTATAGAGAGGAGGAAACAGACAGAGATTGTAGAGGTGTATAGAGAGGAGGAAACAGACAGAGATTGTAGAGATGCTAGAGATCAAGGCCGGCCCCAGGCATAAACGACATAAGCGGTCACTAAACGACATAAGCGGGCCCCGGCTGCTAGGGGCCTCTGACCCCCCCCCCCCCACACACACACACACATTTTTTTTAAACATTTTTGCAAACACAACTTACTGGTGAGAGTTAAATAGTAGAATACACAAGGTGCGATTCAGAAATGTGGTTGTGCATCAGCTGTTTTTCTCTCGTTACGTCAGCCACTGACAGTCACTCAGTTAACCATGTCAGCAAAATGTTGTTAGATGGTAAATTAGTCTAGCCAGCAATTTAAACTTGTAGTAATTATGGTCTAATTATCGAACGGGCATGAAGGGCCCGTGCCCAGGGGCCCTAACCTCCAGGGGGCCCCATTGCTAGATATTACTGCACTGTTGGAGCTAGAAATATAAGCATTCCACTCCACCTGCAAATCTTTGTATGCGATGAACAAACTTTTATTTTATTTTATTAGTCAGTCTCACTCAGATATCATATTATCGTGGCAAAATGTTTAGAATTGCAGGTAATAAGCTGTAAAAAGGCTACTGTTTCTCTCCGCCCCATATGGCAAAATGAGTAATATTGCAGCAAACTTACTTTAAAACTGCAACATGTTCTCTGTGCTACAAGGGAATAAGTGTTTCATTGCTGGAAATTAAATATAAAAGTTCATTTTTATCTCTCTGCCATCAAGAGTGGTGCCACTAAAATATTTTTCCCATGAGATGAGGGGGGGGGGGGGGAATCAACATTTTACTGAGGGCCCGGAAAAGGTTGGGGACGGCCCTGCTAGAGAGGGAAGGACAAAGACAGAGCAGAAGAAGGCACAGGGGGGAAAACAGAGAGAGAGGCCGTACAAGATGTGAGGGCAAGGATCAGAGGGTGTAAAGGACAGTGAAACAGGATGTCAGGGTGTACGAGACAGAGAAACACGATGTCAGGTTTTACGAGACAGGGAAACAGGATGTCAGGGTGTACGAGACAAGGAAACAGGAAGACAGGGTGTAAGAGACAGGGAAACAGGATGACAGGGTGTAAGAGACAGGGAAACAGGATGACGGGGTGTACGAGACAAGGAAACACGATGTCAGGGTGTAAGAGACAAGGAAACAGGATGTCAGGGTGTAAGAGACAGGGAAACAGGATGACGGGGTGTACGAGACAAGGAAACACGATGTCAGGGTGTACGAGACAAGGAAACAGGATGTCAGGGTGTAAGAGACAGGGAAACAGGATGACGGGGTGTACGAGACAAGGAAACACGATGTCAGGGTGTAAGAGACAGGGAAACAGGATGTCAGAGTGTAAGAGACAAGGAAACAGGAAGACAGGGTGTAAGAGACAGGGAAACAGGATGTCAGGGTGTAAGAGACAAGGAAACACGATGTCAGGGTGTAAGAGACAGGGAAACAGGATGTCAGGGTGTACGAGACAGTGAAACAGGATGTCAGGGTGTAAGAGACAGGGAAACAGGATGACGGGGTGTACGAGACAAGGAAACACGATGTCAGGGTGTACGAGACAGGGAAACAGGATGTCAGGGTGTAAGAGACAGGGAAACAGGATGTCGGGGTGTACGAGACAGGGAAACAGGATGTCAGGGTGTACGAGACAGGGAAACAGGATGTCAGGGTGTACGAGACAAGGAAACAGGATGTCAGGTTGTACGAGACAAGGAAACAGGATGTCAGGGTGTAAGAGACAGTGAAACAGGAAGACAGGGTGTACGAGACAAGGAAACAGGATGACAGGGTGTAAGAGACAGGGAAACAGGATGTCAGGGTGTAAGAGACAGGGAAACAGGATGTCAGGGTGTAAGAGACAGGGAAACAGGATGTCAGGGTGTACGAGACAGGGAAACAGGATGTCAGGGTGTACGAGACAGGGAAACAGGATGTCAGGGTGTAAGAGTAGCGTGTAAGTGTAGCGTATCATTGTCATTATCGTGTCGTTATCGTAGCGGGTCATTGTCATGATCGTAGCATATCATTATCATATCATTATCATTATTATAGCGTATCAGAGAGCAGCACTGTGACTGGCCTGACAAGCAAAGCGTATAACTAATGACAATTAACTTAAATTACATTTTACAATTAATATCTCCTAATTATACTATGATAAAAAAAGAACGCTCCCCATTAAATGAAGCATTCACAGGGCTCACTACAGTGATGGACTGTGGACCACTGATACGTTAGACATTTAAATTCAAGCAATTTGCAGGTATTATGTTAACATCCAGCCACAGTGATTTAGTAAATCAATCACACAGACCATAGGTAGAATTCAAACAACATTAATCACACATTCACGCATGCACATACACATACGCGGGAACGCACACACACACATGCAGACACAAACACACACATGTGCACACACGCAGTCACACACACACACACACATGTGCACACACGCAGTCACACACACACACATGTGCACACACGCAGTCACACACACACACATGTGCACACACGCAGTCACACACACACACATGTGCACACACACATGTGCACACACGCAGTCACACACACACACATGTGCACACACGCAGTCACACACACACACATGTGCACACATGCAGTCACACACACACACATGTGCACACACGCAGTCAAAAACACACACTTGCACACACGCAGTCACACACACACACATGTGCACACACGCAGTCACACACACACACACACATGTGCACACACGCAGTCACACACACACACATGTGCACACACGCAGTCACACACACACGCAGTCACACACACGCACACACGCAATCACACACACACGCAGTCACACACACACACACATGTGGACACACGCAGCGTGTCAGGTAGCTTCAGTGTCAGAGATATATCACACCTGACATGGTGGCTTGGGGCGACGGAGGCTCACAGCAGCACTGAGATTAAGATATTTCTGACAAAGGCACCATGAACCAAAAGAGCACAAGTCCTTCTCTATACCACTCTATACTACTCTAACCTGCTCGAACCTACTATATCCTACTCTAACCTACTCTATACTACTCTATCCTACTCTATACTACTCTAACCTACTCTATCTTAATCTATACTACTCTATACTACTCTAACCTACTCTATACTACTCTAACCTACTCTATCCCACTCCATTCTACTCTATACTACTCTACACTACTCTATCCTACTCTAATCTACTCTAACATACTCTAACCCACTCTATCCTACTCTAACCTACTCTATCCTACTCTATCCAACTCTATCCTACTCTAACCTACTCTATCCAACTCTATTCTACTCTACACTATTCAATCCTACTCTAACCTACTCTATCCTACTCTAACCTACTCTAACCTACTCTATTCTACTCTAACCTACACTAACCTACTATATACTACTCAAACCTACTGTTTCCCACTCTATCCTACTCTAATCTACTTTATCCTACTCTAATTTACTCTAACCTACTCTATCCTACTCTAATCTACTCTATCCTACTCTAACCTACTCTATCCTACTCTAACCTACTCTATCCAACTCTATGCTACTCTATCCAACTATATTCTACATTATCCAACTCTATGCTACTCTATCCAACTATATTCTACACTATCCAACTATATTCTACACTATCCAACTATATTCTACACTATCCAACTATATTCTACACTATCCAACTATGTTCTACACTATCCAACTATATTCTACACTATCCAACTATATTCTACATTATCCAACTCTATGCTACTCTATCCAACTATATTCTACACTATCCAACTATATTCTACACTATCCAACTATATTCTACACTATCCAACTTTATCCCTGGAAACAAAGTCTGGCACCCTATTCCTTATTTAGTTCACTACCTTTGACCAGGGCCCATAGGACACTTGTAAACGTAGTGCAGGTTCCATAGGGTTCTGGTAAAAGTAGTGCACTATATAGGGAATAAGGTGCCATTTGGGACGCAGACCAAGGACATGTCTGCCACAGCTGTCCTTAGGCCACCACGTCACTCACACCAGCACCCTAAACAACGCCTGGGGCCCATTTCTTCAGTAGCCTGAATAATACTGCCAAAGTAAGTTGAATACTAAAGACCTAAGCCAACGCACTCCAAACCTGACACATGCGGAGTCATTGCTTCAAAAGAAAACCCATAAGCTCCTTTTCACAGAGACAGTCGTTCTTCCAGCGGTTTAATTTGGAGAAAGAATGAGTGCTGCTGCTGTCTCAATCCGAAACAGTAGAAGAAACTCCCAAATGAGACCCTATTCACTATATATAATGCACTACTTTTGACGAGAGGATACATCAACATTTGACCAGAGCCCTAATGGATCCTAGTCAAAAGTAGTGCACTATATAGGGAATAGGGTCTCATTTGGGACACAACGTGAAGAAGTGCATGCGTTCAGATAAAAGCTCTTGGGCTGGGCTCTTTCTAATGCTCAGCCTGCACGTTTATCTTGCATTTTTGTTAGTCATTTAATTATTGAAGCTGTTCCTCTCTTCTCTCCTTCTGTGGGGTATGACTAATGTGAGTTCAATAAGATACAGAAGCACTTTTAATGTGATGTCTTCCTTTTGTGCTGAGAAACAATGGTGTTTGTAGCCCAGGGGCCTTGATGGTGTTCTGGGAGAGGGAAAAAAGAGACGGCTGCGTAACAATGTTCAGGCCTCCCCAATAGGACCCTAGGATCAGAACAGAACAGCCAGTCAGGCAGCAGGCCCACTGGGGAGGATGGAGGGTCACGAGATGGGCATCGAGGGCCATGCCAGTCATAGTGTAGACAATAGGAAGACATTTCTCAAAGCGATTGGGCCAATATGTACGTTGGAGGAGAGTTGTTCTTTGTAAAGGTTGGTGATCACTGTGAGCTTGATCACACAATGATATAATAGACAATGTTGAAGTGCATTTTTTATAAGGTGTCTGATGAAAAGAAAGAAAGAAAGAACTAAGGTAAACTGC
This sequence comes from Oncorhynchus masou masou, assembly GCF_036934945.1. Taxonomy (NCBI): domain Eukaryota; kingdom Metazoa; phylum Chordata; class Actinopteri; order Salmoniformes; family Salmonidae; genus Oncorhynchus; species Oncorhynchus masou. Next base: position 112,299,647 of record NC_088235.1, read on the forward strand.
TCCAAGGGCCTCACCTCTAGAAATGTCTACAGAGGGAGGGATGGAAAATAGAGAGGGGTGGAAAATAGAGAGGAATGGAAAGTAGAGAATGGTGGAAAATAGAGAGGGATGGAAAAAAAGAGGGATGGAAAATAGAGAAGGGTGGAAAGTAGAGAAGGATGGAAAGTAGAGAGGGATGGAAAGTAGTGAAGGATGGAAAGTAGAGAAGGATGGAAAGTAGAGAGGGATGGAAAGTAGAGAAGGATGCAAAATAGAGAGGGACAGAAAATAGAGAAGGATGGAAAGTAGAGAAGGATGGAAAGTAGAGAGGGATGGAAAGTAGTGAAGGATGGAAAGTAGAGAAGGATGGAAAGTAGAGGGATGGAAAGTAGAGAAGGATGCAAAATAGAGAGGGACAGAAAATAGAGAAGGATGGAAAGTAGAGAAGGATGGAAAATAGAGAGGGATGGAAAGTAGAGAAGGATGGAAAATAGAGAGGGATGGAACGTAGAGAAGGATGGAAAGTAGAGAAGGATGGAATGTAGAGAAGGATGGAAAATAGAGAGGGATGGAAAGTAGAGAAGGATGGAAAATAGAGAGGGATGGAAAATAAAGAGGAATGGAAAATAGAGAAGGGTGTAAAGTAGAGAAGGATGGAAGGTAGAGAGGGATGGAAAGTAGTGAAGGATGGAAAGTAGAGAAGGATGGAAAGCAGAGAGGGATTGGAAGGTAGAGAAGGATGGAAAATAGAGAGGGATGGAAAGTAGAGAAGGATGGAAAGCAGAGAATGATGGAATGTAGAGAAGGATGGAAAGTAGAGAAGGATGGAAAATAAAGAGGGATGGAAAATAGAGAAGGATGGAAAGTAGAGAAGGATGGAAAATAGAGAGGGATGGATAATAGAGAGGGATGGAAAGTAGAGAAGGGTGGAAAATAGAGAAGGATGGAAAATAGAGAGGGATGGAAAATAACGAGGGATGGAAAATAGAGAAAGATGGAAAGTAGAGAAGGATGGAAAGTAGAGAAGGATGGAAAATAGAGAAGGATGGAAAATATAGAGGGATGGAAAATAAAGAGGGATGGAAAATAGAGAAAGCTGGAAAGTAGAGAAGGATGGAAAATAGAGAGGGGTGGAAAGTAGAGTAGGATGGAAAATAGAGAAGGATGGAAAGTAGAGAAGGATGGAAAATAGAGAGGGATGGAAAGTAGAGAAGGATGGAAAATAGAGAGGGATGGAAAGTAGATAAGGATGGAAAATAGAGAGGGATGGAAAGTAGACAGGGATGGAAGGTAGAGAGGGACAGAAAGTAGAGAAGGATGGAAAGTAGAGAAGGATGGAAAATAGAGAGGGATGGAAAGCAGAGAAGGATGGAAAATAGAGAGGGATGGAAAGTAGAGAAGGATGGAAAATAGAGAGGGATGGAAAGTAGAGAAGGATGGAAAATAGAGAGGGATGGAAAGTAGAGAAGGATGGAAAATAGAGAAGGGTGGAAAGTAGAGAAGGATGGAAAATAGAGAGGGATGGAAGGTAGAGAAGGATGGAAAATAGAGAGGGATGGAAAATAAAGAGGGATGGAAAATAGAGAAGGATGGAAAGTAGAGAAGGATGGAAAGTAGAGAAGGATGGAAAATAGAGAAGGATGGAAATTAGAGGAGGATGGAAAATAGAGAAGGATGGAAATTAGAGAGGGACGGAAAGTAGAGAGGGACGGAAAGTAGAGACGGATGGAAAATAGAGAGGGATGGAAAATAGAGAAGGATGGAAAGTAGAGAAGGATGGAAAATAGAGAAGGATGGAAAGTAGAGACGGATGGAAAATAGAGAGGGATGGAAAATAGAGAAGGATGGAAAATAGAGAAGGATGGAAAGTAGAGAAGGATGGAAAATAGAGAGGGATGGAAAGTAGAGAAGGATGGAGAGTAGAGAGCAACAGAAAATAAGAATGGAAGCAGGACTTTGAGGACTTTAAAGAGAAAGAGGCTGTGGAGTGAACGGGAGAGAATGTTTACCCAGGGAATTAGTTCAGGATCATTGTGTGCTGTGGCACGGGGCATTAGTTCCCTAGCTCCATTTCAGGGCCCAAGTGGCTCAAGCGGCGCTCCCCCAGGGCAAGCCTAATTACCACAGGACTAGAGCCATTAAAATGCTTAACTAACCTCGTTTTGGAGAAACGCACAGATTAGCGCCAGCCTCCAGCAAAGTGTCGGGATAACCCTGCTGCTGCCTAATACCCTCTTTGATTCTTTTTTTGGAGAGTGGAGAGGAAGAGGGAGAGGAGAGGAGAGGAGAGGAGAGGAGAGGAGAGGAGAGGAGAGGAGAGGAGAGGAGAGGAGAGGAGAGGAGAGGAGAGGAGAGGAGAGGAGAGGAGAGGAGAGGAGAGGAGAGGAGAGGAGAGGAGGTGGTAGTGGTGGAATGGGTTATGGGATATGGAAAGTTTGAAGCTCAATACATAAGGAGCTCTCCTGTCTTTAGAATCAGGAGTGGAATGGAGAGTACAGAGCTGAATGGAGAGTACAGAGTGGAATGGAGAGTACAGAGTGGAATGGAGAGTACAGAGTGGAATGGAGAGTACAGTGTGGCATGGAGAGTACAGAGTGGAATGAGAGCACAGAGTGGAATGGAGAGTACAGAGTGGAATGGAGAGTACAGAGTGGAATGGAGAGTACAGAGTGGAATGGAGAGTACAGAGTGGAATGGAGAGCACATAGTGGAATGGAGAGTACAGAGTGGCATGGAGAGTACAGAGTGGAATGGAGAGTACAGAGTGGAATGGAGAGTACAGAGTGGAATGGAGAGTACAGAGTGGAATGGAGAGTACAGACTGGCATGGAGAGTACAGAGTGGAATGGAGAGTACAGAGTGGAATGGAGAGCATAGAGTGGAATGGAGAGTACAGAGTGAAATGGAGAGTACAGAGTGGAATGGAGAGTACAGACTGGCATGGAGAATACAGAGTGGAATGGAGAGTACAGAGTGGAATGGAGAGCATAGAGTGGAATAGAGAGTACAGAGTGGAATGGAGAGTACAGACTGGCATGGAGAGTACAGAGTGGAATGGAGAGTACAGAGTGGAATGGAGAGCATAGAGTGGAATGGAGAGTACAGAGTGGAATGGAGAGTACAGAGTGGAATGGAGAGCATAGAGTGGAATGGAGAGTACAGAGTGAAATGGAGAGTACAGAGTGGAATGGAGAGTACAGAGTGGCATGGAGAGTACAGAGTGGAATGGAGAGTACAGAGTGGAATGGAGAGCATAGAGTGGAATGGAGAGTACAGAGTGAAATGGAGAGTACATAGTGGAATGGAGAGTACAGACTGGCATGGAGAGTACAGAGTGGAATGGAGAGTACAGAGTGGAATGGAGAATACAGACTGGCATGGAGAGTACAGAGTGGAATGGAGAGTACAGAGTGGCATGGAGAGTACAGAGTGGAATGAAGAGTACAGAGTGGAATGGAGAGTACAGAGTGGCATGGAGAGCATAGAGTGGAATGGAGAGTACAGAGTGGCATGGAGAGTACAGAGTGGAATGGAGAGTACAGAGTGGAATGGAGAGTACAGAGTGGAATGGAGAGTACAGAGTGGCATGGAGAGTACAGAGTGGAATGGAGAGTACAGAGTGGAATGGAGAGTACAGAGTGGAATGGAGAGTACAGACTGGCATGGAGAGTACAGAGTGGAATGGAGAGTACAGAGTGGAATGGAGAGTACAGAGTGGAATGGAGAGTACAGAGTGGCATGGAGAGTACAGAGTGGCATGGAGAGTACAGAGTGGAATGGAGAGCATAGAGTGGAATGGAGAGTACAGAGTGGAATGGAGAGTACAGAGTGGAATGGAGAGTACAGAGTGGAATGGAGAGCATAGAGTGGAATGGAGAGTACAGAGGACACAGAGGTCGCAGGTTACACAGGCTGTCCAAGGTGATACAGAGTGTATACAATGGCTGTATGATCTCCATTACTGACATGCACAAGCATTGCCTGTTCAGTAAGTAAATATCAACAAGGCAGAGCCTGACAACAACAAAGCACACCGCTGGGCGCCGTGTGTAATAAAACCACTACTGAAAAGATCATTATGATGGTAACTTAGCTTTGTTTTTCAAAATAAACTGACTGTGTGACTCAGTCTAGACTGGTTCTGTGTTGCTGTCATACGTAATAGTCTGCTTAAAAACAACAACAACAAGAAAACAATTAACATAATCTGATATCAATAGCAATGCTAAAATGAGACACAGGGTATTTTGTTTACTATATAATACATATGTCAATCATCTCAATGACAAGGTGCGTGGTACTATGCAGATGTCGATCACTTTGTTTTTTTGGCAGTGAATGAATTGGTTGTACTAAAACCCACTGTGTTTTGCAGCCATTTTGAGAGGACATGAATATAGAGTCTGAAAGCACAACGTCTCTCTTTGTCCCAGATAACAGATGGGATTTATCGGTTTATTTCAACGATCGTCTGACAATCACGTTACAACATTGTATTATTTTTTTGTCATTTAAGAACTGGACATTTTCCACCTGTTAATGTGCTTAACCATTTAATACCATATATATATATATAATACATTGTGTAGACATAAGAGGACTCAGTATGTCCTGTGGATGCACTGCTGTTGTTGTTTGTGCAAGCAGACACGTTGTCACTGCTACACATTTGTCAAATCGGGGATAGAAGAATGTGCCCTCTCTCTGTCTCTTGTTATTTCCCTTTTAATCACCATATACAGCCTGTTTAATCGATAATGAAATGTCCAAAATCCGGTTCCACAAATTCAATACACTTTGTGCCTTTCCTATTTACAACATGGAAGTACTTTAAATACATTTTGGATCCAAGAAAAGGAAAACTAACGCTAAATTAAAGGAGCATGAGCATTGATAATTATTTTACTTATTCCAAGACGAACTAATCCTTTTAGTGTAAAGACGAGACTAGAAAGGAAGGAAAAAGACTTTAATAAATAAATAAAGACAGAAATAAATAAGTAATGTCAGGGGAGATGTAGTGCGGAGACGCGATAAATGGCTAAGCTAGCTAATAACATCTTTGTTTTCAGCAAACACTGTGCCTCGGTCTCTAGAGTCACCAGAGGACTTCTGCCGGTCGTTCCACACTCTGGAAGAGAGACGCTGAGTCCTCTTCTCCTCCTTTTCCTCTACTTCCTCCCATGAATCAGGTTCTCATACATCCTAGAAGAGTAGGAAGGTGGAGGAGGCCAGGTGTAGCCTACAGTATACTACAGTAGGCTCTTCCCAGTGGACACACTTGTTCCTGTCCCTAATACCTGGGGAAGCAGCTTGATCCTGAGACAATGAGGCCAACTAGCTTTCTTTTCTGCTGAGATTTGTTACACGTCTTAAGGCCTTGAATGAAATCCTGCATCCTGGATGTTATTCCTGGCTCCGCTAACACAAACAATGCAGAGCGTTCAATAAGACCCTGTGAAAAGTTATTGTCATATTTTTTTATGTCCATAGTGGATTTATTGCTCAATTCTGCCTTTCCTCTGGACACTAATAAATGACTTGAAGACCTTGAAAAGTTGAATTTGAAATAGAGCTTGTCTTGCTTGTCGAGACTTTGGAATAAAACAATCGGGTTTTTTTTCAGCAGGCCGACAGACTGGACGTGTAGTGACGTGGCGGAGTGGATGGGAGAGGAGTCAAGGAGGAGCAATATTTATCCCTCTGCCCTTGGACATGACCTGCATTCATCCAAACTCATTCAAATGTCTCGATCACAGAAGGCCAGCTAACATGGCGATAAGTCCTTTTCATTACAGCAACACCGATCATTTATCTTGGTGACGGATAAAGGAGAACGCATCCTCTTATTTCATAAAGTTCGTTGAGGCAGAAAAACTCTAGTGTTGAAAAGAAAGAATATGTCGTCTTTGTGGTACATCACAAACAAATCGCAATTAAAAAAAAATGCAAAATGTCTGTTTGACGACAGAGGATAAAAACTAAAATATGTACAGTTGTAATAATGTTTGGTGTTGGCTGATCCTGGCCCTCCACACTAAGTTGCCATAATGTTTGGTGTTGGCTGATCCTGGCCCCCCACACTAAGTTGCCATAATGTTTGGTGTTGGCTGATCCTGGCCCCCCACACTAAGTTGCCATAATGTTTGGTGTTGGCTGATCCTGGCCCCCCACACTAAGTTGCCATAATGTTTGGTGTTGGCTGATCCTGGCCCCCCACACTAAGTTGCCATAATGTTTGGTGTTGGCTGATCCTGGCCCCCCACACTAAGTTGCCATAATGTTTGGTGTTGGCTGATAATGGTCCCCCACACTAAGTTGCCATAATGTTTGGTGTTGGCTGATAATGGCCCCCCACACTAAGTTGCCATAATGTTTGGTGTTGGCTGATCCTGGCCCCCCACACTAAGTTGCCATAATGTTTGGTGTTGGCTGTTCCTGGCCCCCACACTAAGTTGCCATAATGTTTGGTGTTGGCTGATCCTGGCCCCCACACTAAGTTGCCATAATGTTTGGTGTTGGCTGATCCTGGCCCCCCACACTAAGTTGCCATAATGTTTGGTGTTGGCTGATCCTGGCCCCCCACACTAAGTTGCCATAATGTTTGGTGTTGGCTGATACTGGCCCCCACACTAAGTTGCCATAATGTTTGGTGTTGGCTGATAATGGCCCCCCACACTAAGTTGCCATAATGTTTGGTGTTGGCTGATCCTGGCCCCCCACACTAAGTTGCCATAATGTTTGGTGTTGGCTGATCCTGGCCCCGCACACTAAGTTGCCATAATGTTTGGTGTTGGCTGATCCTGGCCCCCCACACTAAGTTGCCATAATGTTTGGTGTTGGCTGTTCCTGGCCCCCCACACTAAGTTGCCATAATGTTTGGTGTTGGCTGATCCTGGCCCCCCACACTAAGTTGCCATAATGTTTGGTGTTGGCTGATCCTGGCCCCCCACACTAAGTTGCCATAATGTTTGGTGTTGGCTGATCCTGGCCCCCACACTAAGTTGCCATAATGTTTGGTGTTGGCTGATCCTGGCCCCCCACACTAAGTTGCCATAATGTTTGGTGTTGGCTGATCCTGGCCCCCACACTAAGTTGCCATAATGTTTGGTGTTGGCTGATCCTGGCCCCCCACACTAAGTTGCCATAATGTTTGGTGTTGGCTGATCCTGGCCCCTCACACTAAGTTGCCATAATGTTTGGTGTTGGCTGATCCTGGCCCCTCACACTAAGTTGCCATAATGTTTGGTGTTGGCTGATCCTGGCCCCCCACACTAAGTTGCCATAATGTTTGGTGTTGGCTGATCTTGGCCCCCCACACTAACAGTTGATAATACGATTTCCTTTTGTACTCTGATATCTGCACACAAGTAGGGGAAAGAAAAGCCCCCTATACTGTTAAGGCACTTCTTTATCTGGTCTGCTGCTGCAGACCTATTCCGGATGTGTGGGAAACTAACATGAGCTCAGTCTTGCCTTTAATTTCGTGTTCAATTCAAAGAGATTACCTCAGAGGCACTATAGAGCAGGCTGCTTTTCCCTTATCAAATTAGACTATTATGGAAGTGGAGCTGGTCTTACACCTGATAAGCAGTAGCAGCAGCTCTTTCTGGAGACAGATTCAACTCCAGCACACTGCAGCATCTGGTGGGACATGGCCTTTGGTGTAAAGGAACCTAAACATCTGGACATGGGGTTAGCTAGTTGATTGTGTGGTACTGAGGTGAGGTTAGCTAGTTGATTGTGTGGTACCGATGTGAGGTTAGCTCGTTGATTGTGTGGTACCGAGGTGAGGTTAGCTAGTTGATTGTGTGGTACTGAGGTGAGGTTAGCTAGTTGATTGTGTGGTACTGAGGTGAGGTTAGCTAGTTGATTGTGTGGTACTGAGGTGGGGGTTAGCTCGTTGATTGTGTGGTACTGAGGTGAGGTTAGCTAGTTGATTGTGTGGTACTGAGGTGGGGGTTAGCTCGTTGATTGTGTGGTACTGAGGTGGGGGTTAGCTCGTTGATTGTGTGGTACTGAGGTGGGGGTTAGCTCGTTGATTGTGTGGTACTGAGGTGGGGGGTTAGCTCGTTGATTGTGTGGTACTGAGGTGGGGGTTAGCTCATTGATTGTGTGGTACTGAGGTGGGGTTAGCTAGTTGATTGTGTGGTACTGAGGTGGGGTTAGCTAGTTGATTGTGTGGTACTGAGGTGGGGTTAGCTAGTTGATTGTGTGGTACTGAGGTGGGGGTTAGCTCGTTGATTGTGTGGTACTGAGGTGGGGTTAGCTAGTTGATTGTGTGGTACTGAGGTGAGGTTAGCTAGTTGATTGTGTAGTACTGAGGTGAGGTTAGCTAATTGATTGTGTGGTACTGAGGTGGGCTTTGCTAGTTGATTGTGTGGTACTGAGGTGAGGTTAGCTAGTTGATTGTGTGGTACTGAGGTGAGATTAGCTAGTTGATTGTGTGGTACTGAGGTGAGGTTAGCTAGTTGATTGTGTGGTACTGAGGTGGGGTTAGCTAGTTGATTGTGTGGTACTGAGGTGGGGGTTAGCTAGTTGATTGTGTAATCTTGTATCTGTTTCAGTGGAATGACAAACCCATTCCTCCTGTCTAGCGAAACAGCATATTGGATAACCAGTTGAGAGGATAAATATATTTGTGTTGCAGTTGAGTTGCATTTACATAAGTAATATAAAATTGTTCATGTACACATCCACAGCAGATAGGGATTTGCTTGTGACCAGCACCTGGCCCTTTGACAACCCACTCATCAACTGTCCTTTCAGGTGGTGATATAATATATATATATATATATATATATATATATATATATATATATATATATATATATTGTTCCATACCTATTTTGTCATTGTTGTTCTGAACCCACAGCCCCCAAGTTTTTGTGACGTCGTCAAGTTTGCCACAGTCCACCCCTACCGTTGGTTTGTCCTGTACGGAGCTCATGTGCACCGGATTGTGCCTTTTTGCCCTCTACTGAGATTGCATGCGCCCGGTAACCAAACATTGCATGGCTTGAAATCGAGTGTGTGTAGAAACCTACCTGGTTTAATATCAAATATACTACCATAGCAGAATAACATTTGATTAGAACTTGATTTACATCATGATCAATATTTTGGTCAAGTTGGCTGATAGCCTACGAGCAGCAACACTTCATCATGTATTTCCTTATAGAATCATGGACGTGGGTGGGGTGCTTGAGGAGCTGCCGCGCCCCCTGATTAATTGAAATACATTTGCCAAAGTTATGGAATTATTGCCGCCTTTTCAAAAATAAATCAAAATCATTCAGAATAGTCTACTACATCATGAGAAGGCCTACAATTTAGCCACAGAGGTTCAACAGCTGATTTTACTAAACAGCCTAGATTTGGATTGTGTGCAGCCCAATAACAAGGCATATAGCCTACAGTCGGGAACGCGCAGCAAATCTGTCAGTTAAACAGCAAAACAGATCTTTCAAAACACCGGTTGGAAGCAAACGGCTCCCCCTGAAAAAAAGAAGACTTTAGTCTGTCTACTGTAGGCTACCAACATATTTGATCAACTTCCAAATAAACCTTTTTAAGCGAACATTACAACGAGATAGGGGTAGGCTGTTGGCACGAGAGCATCGGCCATCGCCAGCAAGTGAGCTGCGCATCATTGGGTGAGTCAGTGAACTTGGAAAGCTTTTTTTTTAGGGCTATCATTTCCTCCTCATATTGCACAATAAGTGTCTCCCGATACCTTGGCCTAGACTATTAATGGAGTCAAGACTACGTCTTAAAAAAAAAAAATTGAGCTCAGATTCTCTGTTTGTCAGCGTCAAATTAGCTCAACAGTAGAGAAGAGGCGGGTCCGGGACACACGACTGGGAACTTTTTTTTTTACATGTGTTTGATGCTGACATTAAGACATGTAAAAAAAAAAAGTCCCCAGTCATGTGTCCTGGACCCGCCTCTTCTCTACTGCTCTATGCCACTACACACATGTGATGATATGCACCCACTGCTTTGTTATAATGGTTCCAGTACCTCAGAGACCCCCCAGGTTCGCTACAAAGTTAGTATGTTATGAATTTGTACATGTGAATTATGACTGCTGAGTATCCTGTCTATCTGTCCCTGACTGCTTAGTATCCTGTCTATCTGTCCCTGACTGCTTAGTATCCTGTCTATCTGTCCCTGACTGCTTAGTATCCTGTCTATCTGTCCCCATCTGGTTGGTATCCTGTCTATCTGTCCCCATCTGCTTAGTATCCTGTCTATCTGTCCCCATCTGCTTAGTATCCTGTCTATCTGTCCCCATCTGGTTAGTATCCTGTCTATCTGTCCCCATCTGCTTAGTATCCTGTCTATCTGTCCCCATCTGCTTAGTATCCTGTCTATCTGTCCTCATCTGGTTGGTATCCTGTCTCACTGTCCCCATCTGCTTAGTATCCTGTCTATCTGTCCCCATCTGGTTGGTATCCTGTCTATCTGTCCCCATCTGCTTAGTATCCTGTCTATCTGTCCCCATCTGCTTAGTATCCTGTCTATCTGTCCCCATCTGCTTAGTATCCTGTCTATCTGTCCCCATCTGGTTAGTATCCTGTCTATCTGTCCCCATCTGCTTAGTATCCTGTCTATCTGTCCCCATCTGGTTGGTATCCTGTCTATCTGTCCCCATCTGGTTGGTATCCTGTCTATCTGTCCCCATCTGCTTAGTATCCTGTCTATCTGTCCCCATCTGCTTAGTATCCTGTCTATCTGTCCCCATCTGCTTAGTATCCTGTCTATCTGTCCCCATCTGGTTAGTATCCTGTCTATCTGTCCCCATCTGCTTAGTATCCTGTCTATCTGTCCCCATCTGCTTAGTATCCTGTCTATCTGTCCCCATCTGGTTAGTATCCTGTCTATCTGTCCCCATCTGGTTAGTATCCTGTCTATCTGTCCCTGACTGCTTAGTATCCTGTCTATCTGTCCCCATCTGGTTGGTATCCTGTCTATCTGTCCCCATCTGCTTAGTATCCTGTCTATCTGTCCCCATCTGGTTAGTATCCTGTCTATCTGTCCCCATCTGGTTGGTATCCTGTCTATCCTACCCCATCTGCTTAGTATCCTGTCTATCTGTCCCCATCTGGTTAGTATCCTGTCTATCTGTCCCCATCTGGTTGGTATCCTGTCTATCTGTCCCCATCTGCTTAGTATCCTGTCTATCTGTTCCCATCTGCTTAGTATCCTGTCTATCTGTCCCCATCTGCTTAGTATCCTGTCTATCTGTCCCCATCTGCTTAGTATCCTGTCTATCTGTCCCCATCTGGTTAGTATCCTGTCTATCTGTCCCCATCTGGTTGGTATCCTGTCTATCTGTCCCCATCTGCTTAGTATTCTTTCTGTGAAACCCTGAAAGATATGCGATAACTTGTTCTTCATCTCAACAGATGATATTAAGTGCCTGCCATTATCTCAGTAGGTCTGTATCATATTAGAATCTGCAATCGCAGGTCAGAAAGTATACGCCGCTCTTGTCTCGCCCAATGCTGCAGAATTACTTTCCTCCACACAATGCCAGGCTGAATGGGGCCCAGGCTTTGTCATTTAAACTGCATAGAGAGGCCAGAAATTGATTTTTTATTGTAGATCTTCATATCTAATAAAGCTCTGAGGATCTCCTTTCTTCCTTGTCTGAATGGACACTGAATGCTTTCAATCTACTTGTGTGTTTCATGCATAAAAGTGGTTGGTCTGGACGATAGGAAGGGAATTAGAGAGAGAGGGGGGGCATGCCTTCTAAAAAACAATCGCCCGTCTCTCTTTTCTTTTCTTTTCTCATCCTCTTCTCTCTTTCTCTCTCTCCTTGGAAACCAGACCTGGGGAGGATGGAGGGAGGATGGAGGGAGGAGAAGGAGGTGAAGGAGCCGGGGGTAATTGAAAAGTGAAATGTTTTTTCCTTCCTCTTTAGAGAAGAATGTGTCCTTTTCAAAGAGAAACCATAACCAGGACGGGATTCTAGCCAATAGAAAGGGCCTTACAGTGGATAGTCCTTACAGTGGATAGTCCTTACTGTGGATAGTCATTACTGTGGATAGTCCTTACAGTGGATAGTCATTACTGTGGATAGTCATTACTGTGGATAGTCCTTACAGTGGATAGTCATTACTGTGGATAGTCATTACTGTGGATAGTCATTACTGTGGATAGTCATTACTGTGGATAGTCATTACTGTGGATAGTCATTACTGTGGATAGTCATTACTGTGGATAGTCCTTACAGTGGATAGTCATTACTGTGGATAGTCATTACTGTGGATAGTCCTTACAGTGGATAGTCATTACTGTGGATAGTCATTACTGTGGATAGTCATTACTGTGGATAGTCCTTACAGTGGATAGTCATTACTGTGGATAGTCATTACTGTGGATAGTCCTTACAGTGGATAGTCATTACTGTGGATAGTCATTACTGTGGATAGTCATTACTGTGGATAGTCATTACTGTGGATAGTCATTACTGTGGATAGTCCTTACAGTGGATAGTCATTACTGTGGATAGTCATTACTGTGGATAGTCATTACTGTGGATAGTCATTACTGTGGATAGTCCTTACAGTGGATAGTCCTTACTGTGGATAGTCATTACTGTGGATAGTCATTACTGTGGATAGTCATTACTGTGGATAGTCCTTACTGTGGATAGTCATTACTGTGGATAGATAGTAAAAGCCCAAAATAAATTCTAAAAAAGATACCTGAGCTCTACTATTGTCTACAACAGAATGTCTGCCTGGAGCGTTTAAAGTGACGTTATTGATCTGTGTCTCACTGCAAACACCGCTAACCAGCCTAACTCCACACCCTAACTAACCAGCCTAACTCCACACCCTAACTAACCAGCCTAACTCCACACCCTAACTAACCAGCCTAACTCCACACCCTAACTAACCAGCCTAACTCCACACCCTAACTAACCAGCCTAACTCCACACCCTAACTAACCAGCCTAACTCCACACCCTAACTAACCAGCCTAACTCCACACCCTAACTAACCAGCCTAACTCCACACCCTAACTAACCAGCCTAACTCCACACCCTAACTAACCAGCCTAACTCCACACCCTAACTAACCAGCCTAACTCCACACCCTAACTAACCAGCCTAACTCCACACCCTAACTAACCAGCCTAACTCCACACCCTAACTAACCAGCCTAACTCCACACCCTAACTAACCAGCCTAACTCCACACCCTAACTAACCAGCCTAACTCCACACCATAACTAACCAGCCTAACTCCACAC